>NW_025802777.1:6250397-6502654 GCF_021613505.1 Equus quagga
CAGCGTGTGCCTGGCTCACGGTTCCTGCGTGTGGTAGTAGATCCAGCGTGTGCCTGGCTCACAGTTCCTGCCTGTGGCAGTAGATCCAGCGTGTGCCTGGCTCACGGTTCCTGCGTGTGGTGGTAGTTCCAGTGTGCCTGGCTCACAGTTCCTGCATGTGGTGGTAGTTCCAGTGTGCCTGGCTCTCGGTTCCTGTGTGTGGTAGTAGATCCAGTGTGCCCAGCTTACACTGCTTGTGTGTGGTAGTAGATCCAGCATGAACATGGCTCACAGTTCCTGCCTATGGTAGTAGATCCAGTGTGTTGGGCACTGTGGTATGTTGTGTACTGTTGCTCCCTGGCCATAGAGTCCTGGATCCTTTCAGATGACTTTTTACACAAACAGGTAAAGATGTAATTTTTGTAAAATACTTTTATAAAGAATTCCTATCACTTTCAATTATTATCCTCTACCTGCACACAAGACTTTCTGGACACGTTTATATGGCGAGCCACGTGTAAAAAGACTGCCTTGGTCTTTCATTGTCTGTATTGAAGAGACAGTCTACTCTCTCACTCGTAGGGAGAAGACACTTCAGGTTCAGAGAAATGGTGCCTTTCTCAAGGTCATGTGATAGAAAATAGATCTTACCTTTCATCTCGCAAACGAAAGTGAGTGTTTCCACCTAAACTGCTCAAGAAAATGAACAAAATTGTTTAGGATAAAGATTTTCCAAAAAAACTTTTAAGCAATGAAACTCTTTTATTAAATGAAATCTTATGTAGAATTCTAATATGTCAATTTTTATGACTATGATACTTATTAAAATTGTTTGTTTTATAAGCACATAAAAACAGAGCTTTTCCATTTCAAGTGGTCCCTCCCCCCCCCCCCCCCCCCCCCCCCCCCCGCGTGCCCTGCTGGATCTCCTCAAATCCTAAACTGGCTGCTGAGGTGTCTGCACAGCCTAGAGCCCAGTGGTTAGCAGTTTGAAAAGTACTAGTTGTAGGATGTAATGGCCAGCCAGAGTCAACAAGGTTGAAGTTTTTTCATACCAACCCACTTTATTTTGTCTGTGCCAAATCTTCGAGGCTTTATTAACTTTGAGACATAATGCAGTACGTGCAACTCGGCTTAAAATATTTTGCTTTTATTTACTGGTGGATTTAAACGAAAAAAGACAGCCTCCTACTTCACACATATTGTAGGCCCGCCATCCTTGGTTACCAAAGACTGACTAAGGACTGACCATCCTTGCTCGGTCTTCTGCCGGTTTCCTCCTTGACAAACTGCTTACCTGGGGTTTTGGGCCAGTAGGCCCAGCAGAAGCTGGTGGGGTCTGGCCACTTCACTGTTGTTCTCCTTTCTGGTGTTTAAACTCACCCCAGGCAGGGCACTATGAGATTGTCAGTAGCCTTTGACTCTTGATAGGAACCTGTACCTGATTAAGCTCTTCTGACCCTGGGTTGCTGATGCTCAGAAAGAGCTTGGCCCGGCCCCATAGCCAAGTGGTTAAGTTCACGCGCTCTGCTTTGGTGGCCTGGGGTTTTGCTGGTTCGGATCCTGGGTGCAGACATGGCACTGCTCGTCAGGCGATCCTGAGGTGGCGTCCCACGTGCCACAACCAGAAGGACCCACAACTAAAATATACAACTATGTGCTGGGGGCGGGGTTTGGGGAGAAAAAGCAGGAAAAAAGAAAAGATTGGCAACGGTTGTTAGCTCAGGTGCCAATCTAAAGAGAAAGAGCTTGCCTCTGAGAAACTGAGGGTTCCACCAGCCGGCCCCCTGCTGTTGGGCAGCTTCTCGTGGTGTATGACATTGGTGCACGTGCTTTCTAATGTGGCTGGGTTCCATTAATCCTCACTACCCTGACCCCCATGATGATACTCTTATTTATGCTTATGGTTTTACTGTCACACATCAGGCATGATGTCAGCCAAAAATTGGCATTTCCTTTGTTTTATCAGAAAAGATTGTTTAAGACCATTACTCTAAAACTCTAGTCATAATCTTTGGGAAAGGAACAGAAGTCCCATCAGTGGAAAACTAAGGGGTAGATGGGCAGAAATTCCCCTCTTTAATAATAATCAGGAAAAAATTAAACTTTTTTAAATTTAAAAAGGATAAAGTAGTGTTTATTTGACCATATGTTTCAGATCTTTCAAAATATTTGTATTTTGTAAGTTAAAAATATATATTTTTACATGCTAAGAAAATTCAAGTAATAGGAAGAAGTATCAAGTGAGACGTAACGTTCTTCCGTCCCCCGCCTTCACTGCTGCGTTAGCACTCCCCAGAATTAACACTTGATATTCCCAGCTTCCCACAGTAGGATCTTACCATGTGTGGGCAGTGGGACTCGGGAGCCACTGGGGCAACCCGGAGCGGAGGGACTCCTGTGCTGGGCAGCAGGGGCCTGCCCCCGTGCTCTGCTGCCCAGCTCCTGCCTTTCACCAGCTCTTGGGGCAGCGGGCCTTCTTGGCTGCTGGGCTCACCTCTTGCCCTCGAGTCCTGGAGTTTTATCCGCCTTGGACTGGGTGATACACTGTTGTTCTCATTCATACATGAGTTCATTCTGACTGGATTCAATTTGGTGGCTGTTCAGGGTGTTCATTATGTAAGTGTGGGCTGGCAAGTCAAAACCTTTTCTTTGGCCGACTACTTGTCTTCCACAGTCATTACTTTGGCATATATTTAGGCCAACTCCAGACTCCCCTGTCCTCAGAGCTCTCTTGAACTCAGTTCATAGTCTGGAGTCTTTACATTCACTCATGCCAATAGTGCCAACGAGTGTCAATGTTCTAACTTTCTATGAATTTTAATATTACTGAAATTTGAAATCTAGTAATCTCTGTTAACTCGTAATTTTGCTAATATGTAGTATCTAACCCGTAAAACCACACAGCACAACAGGATTCAAATTTTGCACTCCTGCGCTAAGACCCTATATTCACTTACTTTTATTAATTTTTCCTTTTTTGCGACTAGTATTGGCAATCTTTTGCCCGTTTCCTCTAAACTTTTATTCAGTGGTTCAGGTTTCTTTTCCTCTCGCAAGAAAGTTTCAGAGCTAGCAATTTCAGAGATGACTCCGTTGGACAATAGCTGCGATTTTTCTTGGCCCATTTTACTTAGTATTCATTCACACCTATACCAATACTATACTGTACTAAGAAGGAGCCTGCTGTGTTTCACCATATTAGTACAGCATCAGATGGCAAGACTGAAATGTAAGACCCCTGAGAGCAGGGGTTTTGCCTCTTTTCTTCACTGCCCTGGAACAATGTCTAACACATGGTAGGCATGCCAAAAATATTTCTTGAAGGAATGATGGCATTATTTCTGCTATTTTGGCAGTAAGTATATGTAAGCCACGCAAATTAGTATCTGAGTATTTTGTTACAGTTCCCTTGCTAGTGAACTGATTGATTTTTATAGATTTTTACTTAAATATTAATCACTTTTAGAATATGACCCTGTTGTCAGGAAAGTGGTATATTTCCTTGTATGCTTGATTATCCCTACGGGTTTCTTAATATAGATATATCACATGCAGTAGACCACTCTTTCCAGCGTGGAGTTCTCTGAGACTGTAACACCATCACAGTGAAGATACAGAAGAGTTCTGTCACTCCCCCAATTCCCTTATGTCCTTTATAGTGGTCCTCTTCTCTCCTCCTCACTCCCTCAGCCACTGGCAAGCACTGATCTGTTTTCACTCCCTATGGTTGACCTTTACCAGAGTGTCATATAAATGGCATAAATATGATCATATGACATGTGGCCTTTTGAATCTGGCCTTATCACTTAGCATAGTGCCTTTGAGAGTCAACCAGGTTGTTGTGTGTGTCAGTGTTTTGCTCCTTTTTATTGCAACATGGTCTTCGTTCGTATGGAGGTACCACTGTTTGCTCATCCATCACCTGTAGAAGGACATTTGGGTGATTATAAATAAAGCTACTAGAAACATTTGTGTACAAATTTTTGTGTGAACATAATCGTTCACTTCACTTGAGTAAAATTTCAGAATGGGATTGGAGATGACACATTCTCTTCAAAATTTTCCTTTCCAGAACTTTATTTAACACCGCATGATACTGGCCATCACTTACTATGTGGCAAACTATCTGGTGATTGTTTATTCTGTTTTTCAAACAAGATGGAAAACAGTTGTTATACAAAATAGTAGAGATGGCGATACCTAACAAGTTGAAATCTCTGTAATGTTTCTGATTTCCGTTTTCCAACCGAAATGGGTCTCTGAATGCTACTAAGAAAGACTAGAATGTTTCAACAAGCAGTCAATAGTTTAACTTGTGTTTTCCCTTCTAGCTCATTTACCTTGTGATTTGTGTGTGTGTGTTAGTTAACTGCTTACTTAACACATGTGATTCCCCATCGGTAACTGAAAGGGCGGCTCACTCTTGGTGTACAAGATCTCCAGACCCAGTGTGGTGTAAGAACCCCAGGTGGTTCTGAGAGTCTTGCTGAGTGTGAGGAAGGAAGGACTTGTTTGGGTACACAGAGGGCTCTTGAGAACAGTGATGGCTGTCACAGTTCATCTTGCTGCTGGGACCATCAGAAAGGAAGGATGTTGGAGAGAGAATGGCTGAGGCGTTAGCTAAGAGGGTTTTCCTTCTCTAGCAGTTGTGTTCAAGTCCAAAGTGAAAGATAATCCAGAGAAAAGTGACTTTCTAGCATACAATCTTCAGATCTTTTCCTGAGGAAGACGATTATGCCCTTGGGTTATCAAAATTTAAGGGGCTTAGAACTTTGTACATTTAGGTTTAGAGGCTACCCATTGTGGGACTGATCTTTTTTTTTTTTTTTCAGGACAATTAGCCCTGAACTAACTTCTGTGGCTAATCCTCCTCTTTTTGCTGAGGAAGACTGGCCCTGAGCTAACATCAGTGCATGTCTTCCTCTACTTTATATGTGGGACGCCTGCCACAGCGTGGCTTGCCAAGCAGTGTGTAGGTCTGACCCAGGGATCCAAACTGGCCAACCCGCGGGCCACCGAAGTGGAACATGCCAACTTAGCTGCTGTGCCACCAGGCTGGCCTCAGGATTGATCTTATTTTAAAATTGATTTATTATGTTAATGGTCAGCCAATTCACATGGTTTAAAATTCATGAGTTTCAAGGTGGATGCATCTACTGCCCACCATCCATCGAGGTCCTCTCCTATGGTGCAAACAAAAGCTATCAATTTCTTGTGATTCCTGCCAAAGATATTTTATGCATATGTAAGTAAATGTGTACAAGTGCTTTTTCTCCCCTTTTTTCACAATGATGCAATATGCAGACTTAAAAAAATAAAAAGAACATGTATATACTAATGTGAGTGATTTTCAAGATACTGTTAAAGGGAAAAACAACCATTTTTCTATTGTTGGAATTTAGTTGTTTACAATCTTTTGTTATTACAACCAATGTTGCAATGAATAACTCTGGTCATAAGTCATTTCGCATGTGCAATATATCTGAGGAAAGTTCCTAATATTGGAACTGCTGAGCCCAGGTGTGTGTAAAAAATGTTTTTGTTATTGCCACACAGCCCTTAGGAGGTTACAGTGTTCTAGACCCCCCGGCAGTGTATGAGAGTGCCTGTTGCTCCCTCCCCAACATAAGAGCGTCAAATTTTTTGACCTTTGCTAATCTGATAGGTGGAAAATGGCACTTAGGGTAGTTTTATTGATCATTCCTCATGTTATTGTTGAGATTGAGCATATTTTCATAGGTTTAGGTGCAATTTGCATTTCCTTTTCTGTGAACTCTTTGTTTATATCATTTGCCCATATTTTAATCTTTTTGTTAGATTATCTTTTTCATTAATGTTTTTTAGTTCTTAAAATATTAGAGGAATTAGTTGTTTGCCTGTTATATTAAGTTGCGTTGTTTCTGTAGTTTGTCATTTATATAAGTGATATTGTTCATAATCAGTTTCATAAAATAAACTTTATTTTTGGTCATATTTTTAGTCATATTTATTCAGAGTTTTGTGTCATTCTTTGGAGGACCATCCCCACTTTGATGTGATAAAAATCATTATGCTTCTAAAACTTTTGTTATTTTAGTTTCTACATTTTAGTCTGATGCATTTAGAAGTTTTTGTGTACAAAGGTTTGCAGTATGGATCCAATTTAATTTCTTTCACCAGTTGTCTGGCCAGTTTTCCGGTATCATTTAGTGAATATTCCACCTTTCCCCTCTGGATTTAAAATGTTACCTTTGTCGTGTGTTAAATTCTCATACTTTCTGGATCTGTTTCTGGAATTTCCATGCTATTCTATTGACCTTTCAGCCTGTGTACATGTCCTATACCACACTTTGTGAATTATTATGACATTATAATATCTCGTAGGGCTAGTCTCCCTCATTTCTCTTCTTTTCAAAATTTATTTTTTATTCCATCTGAATTTTAGAATCATCTTGTTTAGTCTGTCTCATCCCACCTCACCTCTAAAAAAGAAAAACAAAACTCTGATGTTATTGTTATTTGGATGTTATTCTGATGTGTTACCTTTATAGATTGGCTTTGGAAAAGTAGATATGTTAAGGGTGTTAAAATTTCCTGTTCAAAAACATGGTATGACTTTCCATTCATTTCTTCTGTGCCCTTCAGCCATGTTTTAAGTTTTTGTCTGATCAGGGTTTTAGACAGTTCCTGTTAAGTTGATTTATAGTATTTTAACTTTTTATTGCTTTTGAAAATAAAGTCTTTTCTCCCAGTGTATCTTCTTATTGATTGTTGCCTTGTACATGCTTTATTGATCTCTGTATATTTACTTTGTACCCAGCAACCTTCCTTCCTGAAATCCTCTTCAGTTGGTCATTTTTCAGAGAATTTTCTTGGGTTCTTTCAGGCATACAAGCATATCATGTACAATTAATGATCATTTTGCCTCCTACATTTTTTTTTTTTTAAGATTGTATTTTTCCTTTTTCTCCCCAAAGCCCCCCGGTACATCGTTGTGCATTTTTAGTTGTGGGTCCTTCTAGTTGTGGGTCCTTCTAGTTGTGGCATGTGGGATGCCACCTCAGCATGGCTTGACGAGCAGTGCCATGTCTGTGCCCAGGATTCGAACCGGCAAAACCCTGGGCCGCTGAAGCAGAGTGTGAGAATTCAACCACTCGGCCACAGGGCTGGCCCTTGCCTCCTGCTTTTCAATTTTCGTATTTTTTTCCCATTTCATTGCATTAACTAACACTTGTACGTTAATAGTGGTAATAGTGGTCATCTTTATTTTATTCCTGACTTAAATGCAATGTATCTCGTTTCTCATTAAGTTTGATGCTGGCTTTTGGGTAAGGTAGATACATTTTGTTAGGTTAAGGAAGTTTCCTTCTATCTTATTTTACTAAGAATTTTATCAAGAATAGATATTAAATTTTATCGAGTGACTCTTTAGCATCTGTGGAGATGACTGTATGATTTTTCTCTGGAGAACTGTTAATATAATGAGTTCCTCAATAATAGAACTATCCTTGCATTCCTGGATTAAATCATACATGGTTTTGGTGTAATAGTCCTATAAGCTGCTACTGGATTATATTTGCTAATATTTTATTTAGAACCTTTGCATTGATGTTTATAAATTAGAAAAAATTTAGTTTTCTTTCTGTGTGTACATGTAGATTTTGTCTTACTTTGGAGTCGTTGTTACATTTGCTTTTTTTTTTTTAAAGACATTCCTTCCTTTTTTATGCTTTGGAATAGTTTAATATTGGAATTTTCTGCTTTTACGCATTTGGGAATGATCTGTGAAACTCTTTGGGCCTGGTGCTTTGGGGGAGGTCTTATTTATAACTTTCTTTGTTTTTCCTGTGGTGATTGATTTGCTTAGGTTTCATGTCCCCTTTGGAGTTAGTTCCGGTGAATTATATTTTTCTAGAAAAATAATTTACTTTATCATCTTTTCAAATTTACTTATATGCAGTTGAACAGTGTATTCTCTTATTAATTACCTCTATATCCCTATTGCCCTCTTATTTCTTATTTTGGATATTGTGTTTGCTTTCCTCTTTTTTTTTCATGATTAGATGAATACTTTGCTTTGCTCTCGTTTTTTTTTTTTCCCTAAAGAAAGATCTGTTGGACTTATTTATGGGTTAATTTGGTCACTTTTTGTGAATGTACCATGGAGACTGAAAAGCGTTTTCAGGGTGTAGATTTCAACATGTGCCAGTTAGTTATACCTTATTATTATTATATTAGTTATGCCTTATTGATATGTAACTTAGGTCTTCTATATCCTTTCTTCTTTTTGTCCTCGTTGTCTGTCGTGATCTAAGGCAGGTAAATTAACGTCTCCCACAGCTAATGTGTTTTACTCCATTTCTCCTTGTATCCCCTGTAATTTTTGCTTTATGAGCATTGATGCTATGTTATCTGATCCATGTATAGTAATACCCATGTCTTTACTGTGAGTTGCACCATTTAGAGTTGCATGGTGCCCTTCCTTGTCTTGTTCAACCCTTTGTTCTTTGAACTCAGCCTTGTCAGATATTAAGATTACAGCCCATGATTTATTTCTTCGCTTTTGCTTCATTTACCTTTGCTTATCTTTTCTTCTTCAGCCTTTCCAAACCCACCCTCATCCCTGTTGTTTATAGGTGCTTCTCCGTCATACAGCAT
Organism: Equus quagga; assembly: GCF_021613505.1. Taxonomy (NCBI): domain Eukaryota; kingdom Metazoa; phylum Chordata; class Mammalia; order Perissodactyla; family Equidae; genus Equus; species Equus quagga. The sequence continues at coordinate 6,259,017 of NW_025802777.1, forward strand.
AAAATTGGATTTTGCTTGGAGAGAAAATCTGAATGTCTGTTTAATAGATGTTAATTTAGCCCATTTATTAATATGATGTCTTTGGCATTAATTCTGTCATTGCTGCTTTCTTGTTGTTTGAGGGGATTGTTTTTAAGTAGCTTTTAAAACGTCTTCCTTTCTACAGTCTTATTTTCTTTACTTTATGTTGTGAGTGTGATTTTCTAACAACTTGGGGCCGGCCTGGTGGCGCAGTGGTTAAGTGCACACGTTCCGCTTCGGCAGCCTGGGATTCACCAGTTCAGATCCTGGGTGTGGACATGGCACCGCTGGCAAGCTGTGCTGTGGCAGGCGTCCCACATAAAAAGTAGAGGAAGATGGGCACAGATGTTAGCTCAGGGCTAATCTTCCTCAAAAAAGAAAAAAGAAAAGAAAAAATAGAATAACTTGGAGTTTTATTTGTTATACTTGTTATGCTTACAACTTTTTATTAATCCTAAATCTTTTATGTTTTAGACATTATTTATTAATTCCCTACTATGGACAATGATGAAATTAGCATATTTCTTCTTCTTTTCCCTCTCACTTTCTGCTCTTCTACCAACTGATCTTAGTTATTACAAATATTACCTTTATTAGTGTTTACCTTTGTTAACTTTATTTGTACTACGTTATTTATTAACTTTAAATCAGCCCTGTCCAGTGGAACTCTCCCCGATGATGTGAATGTACTGTTTATCTGCCCTGTCCATTATGATAGCCCTTCACCATAATGTGGCTTTTACGCACTTGAGATGTAGCTGGTGCGACTGAGAACCTGAACTTTAAATTTTATTTAATATTAATTAATATAAATTTAAATTTAAATAGCCACTTTTGGTTAGTGGCTGCCACGTTGGAAAGCATGACTTTAATGACGTTTTTAAACCCCAGCTGTCAAAGATAGGGAAACCATGTACATAATACCACCTCCTGTGTTCTTGCTCCTTTACTCTCCCGACGAGTGTTATTTAAATAATTTCTGCACTGTCAGGACTTGTATTTCCCATTCTGTTGTCTCACCGTAATCCCCACATATGTCACAGTCTTAATTCTTACAGTTATCTGGACTCAGTCCTCATAAATGGTCCTTTTGACGTTGTTTTTTCTAGCCATCCCTCGGAGAGTTATATTTTACTATCTAGTGAATTCCTCAAGAAGGACTTTGAGTGGCCGGCCCGGTGGCGCAGCGGTTAGGTTCGCACGTTCCGCTTCTCGGCGGCCCGGGGTTCGCTGGTTCGGATCCCGGGTGCGGACGTGGCACTGCTTGGCAGCCATGCTGCGGTAGGCGTCCCACGTATAAACTAGAGGAAGATGGGCACGGATGTTAGCTCAGAGCCAGGCTTCCTCAGCAAAAAGAGGAGGACTGGCAGTAGTTAGCTGAGGGCTAATCTTCCTCCAAAAAAAAACAAAAAAAAACAAAAAAGAAGGACTTTGATACGCTGTGCGTTGGGGTTTTTGTTTGCTTGCATGCTTTTGCACATTTAAAACTCCCTTTCTACTCTAGTGACTGTTTAGGCAGCTATAAAATTCGAGAGTCACACTTTGTTTCCTTGAGCGCTGTCATGGGTCTTGCTCTGCTTTCGTTCTGAGTTGCCCTTGGCTGTGTAGAAGTCTGCTTTTTTCTCCTTGTATAATTGACTTGATCTTTTGCCTGACCCCTAAAGGAAGTAGAATGATTTTGTTAGAGTCTCTCTGTTTTGTGGCCATTCCTGATTCACTTACCCTTGCAGTATTTTAGAATTTTATCAGTAAACGTTTGTTCTGTTATTTCACTTTTCTTGTTCGGGAACTTCATTACGCATATTTGGATGTTCCTCACCTATCTCATTTTTATCAATTTTTTGGTCATTCTTTTTAATTCTTTCTTAAATTTTCATTTGATCTGTTTGACTTTTCTCATTTCTGCCCTTTGTGTACAATTTTCGCCTCTTCTGTGTATTCTGCTCTTGGTGTATTTTGCCTTTGTATTTCACCTCTTTTATGTGATCCTTTTTTTTTCCTCCCACCTCTTTTCTGAGCTTGTCTTCTATTTTTATCTCTTTCTCTTGCCTCACCATTTCATCATCCCTGAGCTCTTATAGTTCCATTTTGTGTTCATCCTTTGTGGAAGCTATTTCTTCATATATTTTAAAAATTCATGGTGAAATCCAAGTTCACAATTTTCGTCTGCTTGATGGTCTGGTTTTTCCTGTGAATGGTCATGCAGTCATTCAGTGAACATTCATTGAGTGCCTACTCTTGCGATCACTCAACCCTTGTGGAGTTTACATCCCAGGGGTACAGATAATAAATAAAATGGGTAGGTACTTATGTAGTATTTTACAAGGTGACAAGTGCTACAGAGCAGAGCCAGGGAGGGGGGATATGAGTGTTGGGGAGGGACGGTGCAGTTTTAAATAGGGGTGATCAGGGAAGGCCTCACAAAAATGGTGTCATTTGAGGAAAACTACAGGCCATTATTGCTGATGAACATAGATGTAAAAATCCTCAACAAAATTTTGGCAACCCGAATTCAGCAATACATCAAAAGGATCATACATCATGATCAAGTGGGATTCATACCGTGGACACAGGGAGGGTTCAACATCTGCAAGTCAATCAACGCGATACAGCACATCAACAAATTGAGGAATAAAAACCACATTATCATCTCAATAGATGCAGAGAAGGCATTTGACAAGATCCAACAGCCATTTATGATAAAAACTCTTAACAAAATGGGGATAGAAGGAAATTACCTCAACATGATAAAGACCGTATATGACAAACACACAGCTAACATCATACTGAATGGGCAAAAAATGAACACCATCCCCCTGAGAACAGGAACAAGACAAGGATGCCACTGTCACCACTCTTATTTAACATAGTACTGGAGGTTTTGGCCAGAGCAGTTAGGCAAGAGAAAGGAATAAAAGGAATCCAAATAGAGAGTGAAGAAGTGAAACTTTTGCTGTTTGCAGACGACATGATCTTATATAGAGAGAGAACCCCCAAAAATCCATTGGAAAACTAATAGAAATAATTAACAACTACAGTAAAGTTGCAGGGTACAGAATCAACTTACGAAAGCCAGTTGCTTTTCCATACTCCAATAACAAACTTACAGAAAGAGAACTCAAGAATACAATTCCATTTGCAATTGCAACCAAAAGAATAAAGTACCTAGGAATAAATTTAAGCAAGGAGGTGAAGAACTTATACAATGAAAAACTGTAAGACATTACCGAAAGAAATTGATAATGACATAAAGAGATGGAAAGAGATTCCATGCACATGGATTGGAAGAATAAACACAGTTAAAATGTCCATACTACCTAAAGCAAGCCACAGATTCAATGCAATCCCAATCAGAATCCCAGTGACATTCTTCACAGAAATAGAGCAAAGAATCCTAAAATTCATATGGGGCAACCAAAGACCCCAAATTGCTAAGGCAATCCTGAGAAAAAAGAACAAAGCTGGAGACATCATAATCCCTGACGTCAAAATGTACTTCAAAGCCATAGTGATCAAAACAGCATGGTACTGGTATAAAAATAGTCACACAGATCAATGGAACAGGACTGAAAGCCCAGAAATAAGGCCACACATCTACGGACAGCTAATCTTCAACAAAGATACCAAGAACACACAACGGAGAAAAGACAGTCTCTTCAATAAATGGTGTTGGGAAAACTGGACAGCCACGTGCAAAAGAATGAAGGTAGACCACTATCTCATGTCATACACAAAAATAAACTCAAAATGGATCAAAGACTTGAAGATACGTCCTGAAACTGTAAAACTTCTAGAAGATAATATCGGTAGTACACTCTTTGACATCGAACTAAAAAGAATCTTTTCAAATACCATGTCTTCTCAGACAAGGGAAACAAAAACAAGTGGGAGTTCATCCTACTAAGAGCTTCTGCAAGGCAAAAGAAACTAGAATCAAAACAAAGAGACAATCCATCAATTGGGAGAAAATATTTGCAAATCATATATCTGACAAGGGGTTAATCTCCATAATATATAAGGAACTCACACAACTGAACAACAAAAAAACAAACAACCTGATCAAAAAATGGGCAGAGGATACGAAGAGACATTTTTCCAAAGAAGATATACAGATGGCCAATAAACACATGAAAAGATGTTCAACATCACTAATCATCAGGGAAATGCAAATCAAAACTACACTAAGATACCACCTTACACCTGTTAAAATGGCTATAATCACTAAGACTAAAAATAACAAATGTTGGAGAGAGTGTGGAGAGAAGGGAACCCTCACACACTGCTGGTGGGAATGCAAACTGGTGCAATCACTATGGAAAACAGTATAGAGATTCCTCAAAAAACTAAAAATAGGGGCCAGCCCCATGGCCCAGTGGTTGTGTTCGTGCACTCTGCTTTGGCGGCTTCAGATCCTGAGCACGAACATGGCGCCGCTCCTCAGGCCATGCTGAGGCAGCGTCCCACATGCCACAACTAGAAAGACCCACAACTAAAATATACAACTATGTACTGGGGGGATTTGGGGAGAAAAAGCAGGGGAAAAAAACTAAACTAAACTAAAAGTAGAACTACCATATGACCCAGGTATCCCACTACTGGGTATCCACCCAAACAATTTGAAATCAACAATCCAAAGTAGCATACGCATCACTATGTTCATTGCAGCACAATTCACAATAGCCAAGACATGGAAACAATCCAAGTGCCCATCGACAGATGATTGGATAAAGATGTGGTATGTATATATACAGTGGAATACTACTCAGCCATAAACAAAGACAAATTCATCCCATTTGCAATAACATGGAAGGGCCTGGAGGGAATTATGCTAAGTGAAATAAGCCAGTCTGAGAAAGACAAACACCAGATGATTTCACTCATATATGGAATATAAACAAATACATGGACAAAGAAAACAGTTCAGTGGTTACTGGGGGAAGGGGGTTGGGAGGTGGGCACAGGGGGTGAAGGGGAGCACTTATGTGGTGACAGGAAATAATGTACAACTGAAATCTCACATTGATGTAAACTATTATGAACTCAATAAAAAAATGGTATCATTTGAGCAGTGACTTGATGGAGATAAGGGAATACGTGTTAAAGAAAAAATTATTCATGATACTTGTTAAAGAGGGTAAGGCAGGGTTTATTCAAGGGGGAACTCTGGCAACAGTATAATGGGGTCTAGCAGTGGGAGACAGGTCCGGCTCAACTCCAACTACAGCATGGGCAAGTGGGAATCAATAACCCAGGAGCAAGTCAGTGGATGGAAAATTACTGAGAAGAAACATCACGGGTCAGGGGGCATCCTGGCTAAAGTGACCTACCGGGGTTCTTGCTGAAGGTGGTCCAGGGTGATGAGACATCATGTGGGGGATGGTGGAGGATGAGGAACCCCATCAAATATTGGGTGATCAGACCTGGAGGATGGCTCAACTGACTTAGCAGAATTCTTGCTAAAATTGGGTGATGCAGAGAGGAACACAGATCCAAAAGTTGAGGCTAGTTGAAAAAGAGCTCAGGGAGGCCGAGTAGAGTTAGGTCAGGGAGAGACTCTGTCACAAGCCGTGTGGGTATCCAGAGGAAGAGCATCCAGGTGGAGGGAAGAACATGTGCAGATGCCCCGAGGCTGGATTGTGCAGGGTGTTAAAGGAACAGCAAGGGGGCTAGTGAGAGCATCGGAGTGACTAAGGGGGGAAGAGATGAGGTCAGACAGGTCAGGGGGAGGGACACCTCCTCCTTTTAGGCAGTGAAATGACCTTGGCCTTTACCCTGAGTGACATGAGAAGCCGAAGAAGAGTGATGTGGTCTGTCGTTTGTATGTTCATCTGCCACCTGGATTTCTCTCCCTCTCCTTCCCTTGTCCCTCATTTTTTTTTTTAATTTAAAATTTTTTTTTTTTTTTCCTTTTTCTCCCCAAAACCCCCAGGTACATAGTTGTATATTCTTCGTTGTGGGTCCTTCTAATCGTGGCATGTGGGACGCTGCCTCAGCGTGGCTCCATGAGCAGTGCCATGTCCGCGCCCAGGATTCGAACCAACGAAACACTGGGATGCCTGCAGCGGAGCGCGCGAACTTAACCACTCGGCCATGGGGCCAGCCCCCCTCATCCCTCGTTTTTATTTTATTTATTTTTATTTTTATTATTTTTTTATTGAGTTATTGATAGATTACAATCTTGTGAAATTTCAGTTGTACATTAATGTTTGTCAGTCATGTTGTAGGTGCACCACTTCACCCTTTGTGCCCACCACTTCACCCTTTGTGCCCACCCCCCACCCCACCTTTCCCCTGGTTTCCACTAAACTGTTCTTAGTCCATAATTTTAAATTCCTCATATGAGTCATCCCTCGTTTTTAAATCCATTACATGTCCTGTGCATGCTCCTCCGCTGGTTCTTTGCATGTCTCCTTCCTGTAGGAGGTGGCTTTATTCCTAGACCAGGCTGGCTGAGGTTTTACGGTGCGTTTCTTTATTTTTTCCTTTCCTTTTCTTCCCCCTGTGAGATAAGCAGCTGGGGAGGTTTCCCAGTGCCAGGGGCCTCTCTGACTGCCGCAGAGCCCACTGCTCCCTGCTCCCTGCGTGGGGCGTGTTTGTAGGGTTCCTCGCCGCCACCTCTGCTACTTAGAGCCCGGCCAGCCCCAGCGAGGCCTGTGACCAGTGCGGCTGCTCCCAGGTGTCCCTCACCTTCCAGAAGCGTGTTTCCACAGCCGAGGGGCTTGTTTTGCCTTTATACCGCATGCCCGCCTGTGCAAGTCTTCACTCTTTTTAGCTGCTCTTACATCTATTTCATGGTATTTGACTGTCTCCTTGCTTCGCCGAAAATGGAGTTTGTGGTTTTGTTTCTTGTTCTTTTGGGTGATTTCCAGGAAGCTGGAGGGGAATGCTGACTTGACGCCACCATCTTCGAACCCAGAGTCCTAATTATGGGTTTGGCGTTTCATTCCAGAGAACAAAAAAGACAAAGCTGTCTAGCTTGGTAGTGGCCTTTCATATTTCGAGAAGACAGAGTTAGAAAACGTAGTCTCTTACCACCCTTTGGACGAACTTGGTAGTGGTTGCTGCTGAAAGGCGGCGTGCCTGCGAGGGTCGGGGTGTGCCCAGTAGCCTGGTTCCCCGCCCGGTCTTTTGGTTTGTGGTTGCAGCTGGCTGCTTGAAGCCTTTCTCTAGACTTAGCCCTCCAGGGCAGGGACTTGAGCTGACTTGCAGCAGACTCTCTGTGACATGGTTCCCTTGAACGTGTCACCTTGCAGAGGGTAAGGTTTTCATGGCACTGGTGGGATCAGACGCATCCGTGCTGGCCCACCTAGACGATTAGCACGGTTGCAAGTCCCTTTAAGGGGTGAGGCATGCAGGCTAAGGCACTGGGCGCTGTCACCTCGTGTCTTCTGTATGCATGCAAGTGTCGGGCCTACATCTCTCCTCTTCTGTGTTTCTTAACCTTTCTCAGGTCAAGGGTCTCCTTGACGATATGACAAAAGCTATGGCTCTTCTCCCTAAAAATTAGCACACGTGTGGATGACTTTGTATATCGTTTCTGGGGTTCTGTGAGCGGCCCCTCTTTGAAATCATGGCCCCCAGTCGAAGGACCCCTATATTACGTCGGGTGAGATATTGGCACTATCCAGAGCCATGATCTCATTTTCTCCTTGTTGAGAGTTCTAGACAAAAGTCTGAGGGGGAAGTTCTTGGTGAGGTCTTGAGTTTTCCTTAATTTTACTTATTCAAGTTCATTCTATCCTCTTTTCCCAGAATCAATCAGGAATTGTCGGGTACACCTGAAATTAATAAGATGTTATATGTTGATTATAGCTCAACATCAACAAAACAAAAACCAAAAAAAGTATTGTCTGTTTTCTCATTGTTATGAGTCTCAACTCCTTGTTGAACCATCTTGTTTCTAAAATTCTTGGCTCCTTGAGCTACTCTTGGACTAACCATGTCCCTCTTTTGTTGGTAGGAACTGAACAGACCTGTATATCATAAGGATGCCTCATTTATCTGCACATATTTTGTTAGTTTTGTATTCCCTCTGCTATATTCTTTCTTAATTAAATCAAAGAATGCCACAAGAGGCCCTTGGGTCGTAAAATATTTACTTTGCTTACTCCCAAGGTGCTTCACTGCTTTTTCCTTCTTTGGCCATTGAGATTAAGGAAGGAAAAGGTTCTATTGATGTCATGATTATAATATGCCAATCCATAGTCAGCCCAGATCCGGTTCCCACGAGATTAACTGAAAATGTTGCAGTTAGATAGGAGCAGAACTGTCCTCAAGTGCTATTGTGTTGTTCAATTGATAAAGTTCATGAACTTATTTTGTCTCATTTTATTTCTGGGACATAGTAGTCAAGTAGATTTTTAAAAATATACTAGTGCATTAAAAAATTTTTTTAATTAGATTTCTGTTTGATTTGGGTTGTACAAAAATTAATAGAAAATTTTAATTAAATTTAAAAGTTAACTTATTTCAGAGGAATTTTCTTTTAAATTTTTGTATGCACTTTTTATGGGAGAGTAGGAAACAAAACCAAAATATTTAGCACATTTAAGTGACATAGAATATCCCCTGCTCACCAAATTGCACATAATGCGAGCACTTGGTGAAAGTTTTTCACTAGATGTCTAGAGGAAATAAAAGGTAAACAGATTTAAACACCAAGAGGACAGAAGTTTTTAATGCGTTGATCCTCAGACCATTTTACTTTTGCTGTCTTTCTTTTTTTGGTTTTGTTGTCAAGAATCTTCTGCCATTGTATTACCATGTGACAGCAGTCATGCTACGTTCCCAAAGGTCACTTCAGAAACACATCGTTTTGTATTTACTGTGGATTCTCTTTCCGCTCGGGTTGACACTATTTAATCTCCTCAACTTCCTTTTCCACTCAAACCCCCATAGCAAATTGAGACTGTCGAGTTCTGTGGCGACAGGAAGAAACTGCCATCCAATAAAGGATGTAATGTCCATATTCTGTTACTCAGTCATTATCTACAGATGAATGAATGGACAGTCTCTTGTGAAATCCTTCTTAAATGATTTATGAACCAGGGAAATCTGTGCTTGGATGTCACCAAAGTGCACAGGGCCGTGGAGGGAGCGAGGAGGGTCTCTACTGAAAGTGGGGTGTTGTCTTCGTGTGTTGTACTGCCGACCTCAGATGGCTCCTCAGTGAGGCGTTCTGGGCAGAGAGGACACCAGGCTAACACTGGTGTTGAATTACTCATGCATTGAAAAGGCAGTTGTTTTAGTCGGCGTAGTTGAGGAAGAACCTACAGCAGAGAGCTTTATTTTATTGTAGTCCTTCTGAAGAGATTGTAGCCGTGCGCATGTGTGATGTGTGCGGCTGCCACTTGCCCCCTTGCCCTTTTGAAGTCAGACATTTGTTGGGGTTCTCCCAGCGGGAGTGAAAGTGTCAGGAGGGCTGAGATGGCATGAGATTGCTCACTACTCCCCCGGGGCTCCCCATCAGTGTGCGTCCAGCCCTGTCCTGTAATTATCAGTGGGCACCTGGCCCCCCACCAGGGGCCCTGCCTTCTCCATCCTGGCATCCAGGTGTCTGGTCTGAAATATGGGCTCAATGAACGTCTGCATCTTCGAACGAATTGATCGTGACTGGGACTGACTTTTGCTAACAAACAAGGTGAATGAAGGAAACGTGCTAATTTGACTGGGAAATTAAATTTCCAATATAAATTTTAAAATGACAATAGGAATTCCTCTCCTAGGAGATGCTCTCGGGGGTGGTGGTTGTGTCTGGCAAGGACCCAGTCCAGCACCAGGGCCTCTTTCTGACGGTGGAGGGGACCGTGAACCTGCAGCTCAGTGCCAAGAGCGTGGGCGTCTTCGAGGCCTTCTATAATTCCGTGAAGGTAAGGCTGCTTCGCTTGCACATTCCGGCTCATTGTTCGCGGGTTTGGGGCGGTTTTTACTTGCTGTCTGGCTTTATTATTGTTATCTGTCCTTATTTTACAAGATAAAAAACTGATAGTCATACTATTAATATTTACTCATCAAACTCAAAAAATACTCAGACATTTTGATTCTGAATACATCCTGTCACTGGAAGTCAGCCTGTTCTCCGTCCTGTTAGATAGGATAGGAGGACTCGGGGGGACTAATTTCAGCCATCCAAGAGACCAGAGCTCCCAGAGGTTGTGCCTGTGGCTTCTGGCGCTTCCCTTTCCAGAACAAAATTGGCCTTTTCGCCGTGTCGGCTGCTGCTCTTGGATCTGGCGTTCAGGTGAGGGGAGACAAGAGCCGTGACCCTTCTTCCCTTTTTGTTGCGTAGGGTGGAGTTCTGCATTCCAGAATGTAAACTCTTTTTCTGTGCTTACGGTTTCCTCTTCCTGAAGGACGTATGGACTCCTTAAGTTTTGAGGGGAAGGAGTTTAGAGGAAGGACGGGGTCATTAACTGTGTTCACATTCAGGGCCTTCCTGTTGTTCCACAATGTGGCGACTCCCTTCGTAAGTTATGGACTTTCTCACAGTGGTGCTAACCCAAAGCTTAAAATACGTTAACTAGTTAGGTGTGCTACCCGCCTTTTAGGCAGGTCCCAAATGTTAGTACCATCTCCCTCCCTGGAGCCCCAGCCGAGGCCTGCCCAGGGCTGAACAGAGGCCCTGCTTGGCCCCACGAGGCTGGCGGTGTTCAGGCCCCCAGGAGGCTGATGCCATCTGGAGTGGCATGAGCCAAGAAGACGCAGGCCGGTGAGGAGGAGCGTGGGTTCAGATGGCAGCCCTCCTCGTCAAGTACCTCCACTGTGCCTCATCCACGTCTTCCTTCTGAAGATGGGGTGCCTGCCGGGAGGGTCGGTGGGACAGTTAACTGAGGTGTCTGGGGAGAGGAGAGGGAAATAGCGGTTTACTTCCTACTGTGCACCAAACACCTAAGCATCCAATACGGTCAGTGAGCCATTCTTGTGCCAAAGACTTGAACCGACTCGCCATTCATCTCCAGCTCTGTGCTGCCCAAGACACCATGATGGTAGCATGCCAGGGCTTGGGATATGGTGTGTTTCGGGAGAGATTTGAAAGTGCATCTCACAGTGCGTGTTGTGGGCTGAGCTGATTTTTCTTTGCAGCCTATCCAGATCATCAACAGCACCATCGAAATGGTGAAGCCAGGGAAATTCCCCCCCGGCAAAACAGAGATTCCTTTTGAGTTTCCTCTGCACGTGAAGGGGAACAAGGTTCTGTATGAGACTTACCACGGCGTTTTTGTCAACATTCAGGTGAGTTTCCCGCCCCATGCGTTGACTGCATAACCTCCTTCTACAGAACAGCTGGGTCTCTCTTTCACTGAGAGCTAATATGTGGACCCGAGAATTGAACTCTGTCATTATTGCTGAGCTCTCCCACGGACACTCTGTGGTGATTTCTCATTTTGCCCTGCAGAACTCATGTCATGTGTGAGCGTTATTTTTGATAGGAATCCTGGAGGACCCACGCTGTAACTTCTTTTTAAAAATTGCTTTGTTTCCTTTGGGCTCTGTTCAGGCCACATGGGGGGCCTGTGAGGGGACTTTTATTGTTGGCCACAGATAGGCCCGCACTTCTCTCTGGCACCGGCACTGACTTGTCTGTTTTATATGTATAAACATCTCTGTTTAATACCAAAGGCTGCTACTTTAACACAGGCTTGTGTGTTTTCTTGAACAAACCTCGTGAGTGAGGGGAAGTGAATTTATGACTTCCCGTCTACCTCTGCTGGGCAGGCCCCTTCCACAGTTGCTATTGTTGTCTCGGGCGCAGTTTGGAGTCATGACTCAGAGCGAGAGAAAGAGAGCCTTTTCCTGTGTTCAGTGGAAAGAAAGGTACTTTTGTGTGTCCAGCCTGTAGCGGTTCCCCTCGCCAGAGGAGGCAGAACTATTTTGTCTTACGTATGTGCAAGAGGGCTAAAGTTAGGAACTTTCTGATTTATTAAGTTTTAGCTGATCATTTTGTCTTGGTAGAGACAATTCCCCTGCTTAAAATATGGCACTTTTAAAATAGAAATCCTCAAAACACTTGAGAGAGTTTAACCAGAGGTTTGTCTGTAAGTTTTATGAATTGCCTGAAAGATCTGTCAAGAAGAAACCCGTGTGGTATGATGTACTCTATTGCAGTGCATGTCTGTGTAAAGAAAAAAACATTTCTAGGCCTTTATTATTGGTGCACCTGTTTCAGGCAGTATATGCACTGAAGGCCTTGGACAGCCCTTGGGCAGTAACAGTGATGATTGGGTGAGCATCTAGGTTCAAAGGGAGCAGCTTGCGTAGACATACAGGTCGCTGATGTCCACACATATGTGCTCTGACCAGCTTTGTAGGGTGGAAATACCTTCACCATGAAAGAAGGTAAATGAAAAACGCCCTTTTAGCAAGACTGAAAATATCTCAAACGTTTCACTTGAAAATTATTTTTATTCTCTTTCCAGAATCAGCATTAACTTACATTACCCACACAGTAGTTCTTTAGTACTGTTTATTTAATAATACCAGCATACGTTCGTTAGAAACTGAACAGAATAATCTCAGATTTTCACTCATCATACTTCTTGTTGCTTTCCCCTATGTTTATCATTCTTGTTAAAAGATTAGTATGTTTGAAATAAAATTGGAAATCTCATCCTTTTCCAAATATTGCCAAGAAAGGCTGTATGCCTAGGTATCCATACAAAACTTGTGTACTTGTGTTCCCACATAGCTGTGTGTAAATTGGAAACTATTTCAAATGCAATAGGAGGGGCCATCCCCATGGCCGAGTGGTTAAGTTCGTGTGCTCTGCTTCGGCGGCCCCGGGTTTCGCGGGTTCGGATGCTGGGCACGGACCTACACCACTTGACAGCCATGCTGTGGAGGTGACCCACGTACAAAGTAGAGGAAGATTGGCACAGATGTTAACTCAGGGCTAATCTTCCTCAGCCAAAAAAAAAATTATATGGCAACAAAGACATTTTACATTTGTAATTTAAATTGTTTGATAGTAACATAATGTAAAAATCATAAGACAGAGGAAAGGATTTAAAATGTAGCCAGTATGAAATCACCAACTTGCAGTGTCTGGGTGATGGAGGGCCTGATGATGTTCACGTGTCTTCTTCTCCATCATGTTGCATTCATTTCTCATTTTTATTATTACACAGTGCACTCAAGAATCTGTCAGTCTTTTCTAGTTGTCTTTTGTGCAACTATTTTTTTAAAAGTTATTTAAATTGTAGGCAAGTTTTATTATGTTCATTTTACTCTTGTGGCTGTACTAGCAAGATTCCATACTGTCACACAGAATAGAGCAGCACCAACACGTCTGCTGGCATTGTGTCTTCAGAATTAGTTTATAAGATGCTAGTCATGCTTTCTCACAGTTAAAAATATCCTTCTTAGGAGTCTGCTTTAAATCTAGACAGGCATCTTCTTTCTTTGTTCCTGTTGATATTGTGTTTACTGACAGTCGACAAGACTGCATCTTGCACTTCCTGTTGGCGCCCTGCTCAAGCCTGGCCCTCCAGACCCCTCTGACCTCCTGTAGCTCACACCACCTGGCTGGCTCCTTAGTAACTGGGAGAGATCACGATAAAGTGAAAAGATCCGGGGCTCTGCGGCAGACAGATCTGGGCTTGAACTACAGTGTTACGTACAGGTTCAGAGCATGGGTTCTGGCAGCTGGCAGGTGTAAATTCCAATCCCACCTCTGTGACCCGGAGCAGCCTGCCTGACCTCAGCTCCTGGAGGGTTGATGAGGTCTTGGCGTGAAGTGCTTCGTTAGCATAGCAGCTGGCACAGAGGATGTGCCAGGTAATGTTTGGTGAGTGATTGAGTAAATGAATTAATGCTGACTGTCCTGATGATATCCTAACAGTTCTTATTTTTGTGTTGTTAGGATTGAGAAAGTACACGGGAGGGAACTTACCCAATTCCTAGAACATAATGTCAGTGTTTTCCTCTTTTCTACCCTCCCTCACTTATCACCGACTGGCTTATATTACTAATTATTGCTTTCACACCTAAAAAACATCTAGTGACCAAAAGTTGATGCCTGTATTCACATCCTTTTGTTTGCAAGTTATAAAAATCCAACCCAAATTGACTTAGCCAAAAAAGGGGTGTTGGACCTTAGGCCTAGCAACTCCAGGGGCATGTCGAGGCCGGGGCGGACCCCAGTCCTGTCTCCGGCTGGCTTTCTTCTGTGCCGGCTGCAGCCTTGGGCAGCCTCTCCCCTTGCCATGGCGGAGCTGGCGGCCAGCCAGTGGCTGCAGGGCTTACAGTCCACTGGGTTGGCAACCCCAGCAGAAGGGATTCTTTCCTGTAGTCCCAGCGCCAGTCTGGGCTTACTGGTCACTTCTACACCCAGGTCTGGGCCGGGGAGGTCAGCCCTGCCTGCACCTGGAGACTAATGGGAAGTTCCCATCAGGAGACGAATCAGAGACCAGGCAAGGCGGAACAAAATACTGCCCCCTCTAGACCGCGTGTGGGGTGTACAGGAAGAGGACGATATGTATGTATACATACGTAATGCACACATAGACATACATATACATGTATAGTAGCCCAGCCCCCACTGAGCGTAGCTGCTCGGGGACACCAGATTGAAATCTCCATAGAGAATATATATAAAAAAAGATCCTTGCACACAAGGGATGATTATTTAAAAAAAAAATTTTTTTAATGTTTTAAAAGTGGTACCTTAAATATCTAGTAACTTCTTGTTTAATGTAGACAGGTTGTTGATAATAATGTAGCTTCTTGATTCAAGTATGCATATAGTCCCAGTTATATAAATTATTTTTAATGTAATTCAGAAGTTTTTCCTGGGTGATTAAAATAGCAGCTAACTTTATTAAACACAGGTTATGCGATTTTTTTGAGATTAGCATTAAGACAGTGACCATGCTGTGGAGTTTTGTTGCCAGTCTCTGGGCGCGTGGACGGGGCTGTGAGAACAGTCTCCGGTCGGAGCCTGCTTCACTCAGTGACCGGCTCTGCTGTGGGGCTCTCCCTCGGGGAGGCAGGGCCCACCTTGCGGCAGCGCACCGGCAGTGGCTCGTTCAGAAAAACAGCGTGGGGACAGCAGAGAAATCGAATGCGGCTGTTAAAAGCAAGATGCGTTACTTCCCTGTGCACTTTATTGTGCACGCAGGATCCGTCTGTGTATTGGCCGATGGGGCGTGGGGCGCACTGAGGGAAGAGTAGTTGAATCAGATCAGCCCCGAGCTGACCATGGGGGCGTTGGCTGATGGGATGTGGGGCTTCCTTTCACTCTTCTTTGCCTTTGTATATGTTTGAATTTTCCAAAATAAAAATTTGAAAAAAGACTGTCCCTTTGTTATTCCTTCTTAAGGTTAAAATGTGAGGAGCTAGTTCTGAGATGTCCTGGAGTGCCGGTCTCTGGACCTTGTTACTGCGTGTAACTTGCCTTCAGTGCACAGATGCCCCGAGGGCAGGGTGTGACTGAGTCCCCCCCCCCCCCCCGCCCACGCCACGTGCCAGGCTGTGTGCACGGAGCCCTCGGCAGTGAGAGGGAGCGGAGAGCAACTTGCTCCAGTTGGTCTCTGAAGTGCCAGATGCTGTTCCAGCCATTTCTAGTCCTTGCAACATAGGTTTTCTAATCCTTACAACAAAACAGGTGCTGTTTTATCAAGAGCTGCCAGGCCCTGCACTAAATGCTTTTCACATGTGGTCTCATTTGATTCTCGCTGAAGGCAGGTTTAATATCCCCATTCCACGGGGCGGGAAGCCAAAGATCAGAGAAGTTGTTGTTTGTCTGGGCTCACACAGTAAGACAGATAACTGGATTTGAGCTAGCTTCTCCTAAGTGCATGTTCTTTCTCTTCCGCCGGTCTGGTCTTTTTCTGGGTTCCAGGTAAGACCCTGCACCTGTGTTCCAGTGGGTCCAGCTACAGGACGGCTGTGGGACTAGGCTGAGGAACAACCTTAAAGTGTTTTTTGGTTTTTGTTTTTTTGTAGAAAAGCGTTTATTTTGAGCCGTAACCCCCCCCCATTATGTATATTCATTTCCTATAATACATTAATTGGACAGTTTCCCTAAAATATTGACTGACTTGCCTCTCTGAATATAATTCCAAGATGAAAGCAAATCGCGTTAAAATGACCTTTTCTTCTCCAACTTCTCCCTCTAGTACACCCTGCGCTGTGACATGAAGCGGTCTCTGCTGGCCAAGGACTTGACAAAGACCTGTGAATTCATCGTTCACTCTGCTGTAAGCTGTGCTTGGGGGCTCGGGGCCTTAATACTAGGACTCTTCTGTGGGGTCGGGGAGTTTACCCTACTTACAGGCTAATAAGTTAGCCTGTTACTGTTCTGTGGCTGCTGAGAGACACGAGACTCTGGGTCAGAGACAAGGGACCTGGTTTCTCCTGGCATAGCAAGCAGTGTGAGCATCAGCATGTGCATCATTCCCTTGGGCCCAGAGTCCCACAGGGTGATGCCACAGGCCCAAATGACACTGGACCTGAGGGGGTTCATGCCTTGGCTGAGGAGCACCAAGCTGGGGAGCCCACCTTTGTTATAGCAAGCAGTGAGCAAGCCTGCTCTTTGCCCGGAGGGAGACATCACCTCCTCCCTCAAGGTTGCTACAGCCAACACAGCTCAGAGATGGCCAGGCCCGGGTAAAGAATGGTCAGGGCCTCACAATTGTGGCATCCCCAGCACAAACATACAGGGACACTCAGGGCCAGGGTGGGTTGCCTCTCACAACACCTTTTGCTAATATTTCGCAGTGACAAAATGTTCTTTAAAAATTCCTTTCACATGCCAACTTAGGGGACTGGATCCCCTCCCCTACCACTGCAGGGGCTCCAAGTGAATTCATGGCGGATTCAGAGTCCTCTGCAGCCCCTCCCTGCTATTCCTTGGTCATCATGCAGAACCCTAGGAGTGACTGGCAGTGCCTGCCCTCGGTGTGACACTTTGGTGACAGATACTCACGCTGATAACCGTTGATTCCTCGTGTCTCTTGGGCCTTTCCGGGTCCTGTATCCCTGCTGCTGCCATGCCTGGGCCTTCCCTTCCCTGTGCTGCACGCTCACTGGACGGCCTCTGGTTCAGGGCCGGTCCTGCCCCTCCTTCCCGGTTCTGCTGTGGCCTGGTTCCCTCCCTTGACCAGCTCCCTAGACTCAGCCTCTGGTACCTCTGGCTTCAATTTGAGTCTCAGCAGTTCAGGGACAGAAGTTAGCAAAACTGGGGTTCCTGGAGGTGTTCAGGCACGTGGAGCCTGGATGCGGTGGCTGAGAGTGGTACCAGAGCACCTAGCGGGCCTGCGGCTGCTGCCAGGCATCCTCCTGGGCTGACTCGGAAACGCCGCTCCTGAGGGCCTCACAGAGCTGAAAGAGACCTGCCCTCTGTGAGCGTGTGGATTCCAGGGGCCTGAGCCCGTGTCACCGCGTCACCTGGACTGCACAGCCAGCAAGGCCACGGCTTTCCTGGCTCGTTACATAGTGCAGCCCACAGCTTGAGTGCCATGAGCAGGACATGGCGGCCAGGGGCTCACACGTGTCCCACGCCTTTGCCAATGTAATAAACTACATTGTGATGCAGTTAATTTTTATGGAAAATTTGCAGTTGCGTTTCCTTTACACTATTATGAAGTGTCCATGAGTATCTTTTAATAGTGATTAAAAAGTAAAAATGTAGGTCTTGGGGCCAGCCCAGTGGCGTGGTGGTGAAGTTTGCACACTCTGCTTCGGTGGCCCAGGGTTTGCAGGTTCAGATACCAGGTGCAGACCTATCACTGCTCATCAAGCCATGCTGTGGAGGCATCCCACATAAAATAGAGGAAGACTGGCACAGATGTTAGCTCAGGGACAATCTTCCTCACACAAAAAAGGTAAAAATGTAAGTCTTAAGTCTCTTGTGCATAAGATTGGCAAAATCACTGATGTCCTTTATTTGTGTCATTTTTTTGACTTTTTAGGACTTCTAACAGTTGTAGCTTCCCTCTTTATAAATTTTTAATCACGGTGTTTGAAGTGTCTCTTTTAGTGATAAAATATATAAATTTGTGTAAAATATGAAAAAATATTTATCTTTTTTCAAAGTTATGTGATTTTGATGAATATTTTCCTTTGTTCCGTCAAAAGTCTTCAAACTGAAGCAAAAAAATTTTTTTAATGTAGATTATTACCTATAAAAGACATAATACCCTTTTATGTCCTTAATAACAAGAGTCTACAACTTTGTGAAGAAGAACGAGCCCAAATTCAGCCCCCTGCCCAGAGCCAGGCCCCAGCCTAGGGCCCCCACCCACAGCCTGGTCATGACTGCGCAGCCCCTTGTTGGTCAGCTCCCCTCAGGGTAGGCGGCCACGGCAGAGCCCGTGGGGCTTCCCCCTGCTCCCGGTGCTGTGTCAACACTCGGCTTGCAAGGCTGTGTTCCCTGCGAGTGATTTCACGGGAAGGCCAGACCGCACTGTGACCTGTAGTTGACAACACGTTAAATGTTCCTTACATTCTGAAGGAGGAGTATATTCACTAAAGAGTGTGCTCATGAACCTGTTCATAAAAAGAGTATCTCCAAGAAGAGTGGTCCCGAGAAGAAGCTTCTGGTCAGTGAGTGGAGTTGGCGGATTGGTCAGTGCCCTTCCTCCCCCACGGCCCCCCTGCCCTCTGGCATCCGTGGCCTTTGGATCCTGGCCCCTGAGTAAAGATGCCAGGCAGGCCCTGGCGAAGCTTGGCTATGTTGGTGGGTTCTGCAGTTACGTAATGTGGAGATGATCGTTGTTAATTAATTATGGTGACATTTCTAATTCATTAATTTATAGGTGTGATTCTTGCAGATAGACAGCTGTGTAGCTCAGTGGCTGACAGCCCTGCTGGTGGAGCCAGACCACCTGGGTTTGAGTCCCGCCTCTGCCACTTGCTTGAGCAAGCCATTGAGGCCCTCTGCGCCCCACTGTTCTCCTCTGTGAAGTGGGACCAGTGACAGTCATAGCACCCCAGAGGGTCATCGTGCAGATTCAGTGGCACACTGAGACACTCTGGTGTTAGCTCTCATTCTAAAAGCCAGGTTTAAGATACCTATCTCCCAGCAATACTATTCTGTTTCTTAGGTCTAATTTTTTTTGTTTTCCTGAGGAAGATTGGCCCCGAGTTAACATCTGTACCAATCTTCCTCTGTTTTATGTGGGACACTCCTACAGCATGGCTTGACGAGCAGTGCTAGGTCCGTGCCCAGGATCCTGATCTGTGAACCCTGGACCGCCAAAGCAGAGCATGCAAACTTTACTACGCTACCAGGCTGGCCCCTTTTAGGTCTAATTTTTAAATTCTGCACCTGAAAGGGACCTTAGAGACTAAGAAGTCTATCCCCTCATTTTACAGACGAGGAAACTGAGTCAGGGGGATGAAGAAATTTGACAGAGAACTGCACATTGTTGTTGGCAGAGCTGTGTTTAGAACCAGGCATCCTGCCTCTGGGTACCGGTTCTTCCTGGCTCGTTATGCTCCTCTTCATTCCTTTAAGAGAAAGAGGAGTCTGGGGGCCGGCTCCGTGGCCGAGTGGTTAAGTTCGCGCGCTCCGCCTCGGCGGCCCAGGGTTCGGATCCTGGGCGTGGACATGGCACCGCTCGTCAGGCCACAGTGAGGCGGCGTGCCACATCCCACAACTAGAAGGACCTGCAACTAGGATATACAACTATGTACCGGGGGCGGGGGTTGGGAAATAAAGCAGAAAAAAAAAAGTTGGTAACAGTTGTTAGCCCAGGTGCCAATCCTTAAAAAAAAAAAAAGAAGATTGGCAACAGTTGTTAGCCTAGGTGCCAATCTTTAAAAAAAAAAAGAGAAAGAGGAGTCTGACTGTGGAACTGTTGGCCCTCAAGCAGCTGATTTTGGTTTTCCTCCCGTTTCAGCCTCAGAAGGGGAAACTGACCCCGAGCCCCGTGGATTTCACCATCACACCTGAAACCCTGCAGAACGTCAAAGAGGTAACGTGTGCCTCATGCTCCAATG
Source organism: Equus quagga (assembly GCF_021613505.1). Classification (NCBI taxonomy): domain Eukaryota; kingdom Metazoa; phylum Chordata; class Mammalia; order Perissodactyla; family Equidae; genus Equus; species Equus quagga. Next base: position 6,278,979 of record NW_025802777.1, read on the forward strand.
CCTGCCGGGTGTTTTCTTAGAAACCATGTGCCCCTGACAGACTGTTGCCCCGTGTTCTCTATTTGGGCATGGAATTATTCTTTTTTCCCTGCCTTTTGTCTGAGTGATTAGGTTTGTGAGGGTTGTGGGGTTTTTTCTGTTTATATTGTTGTTTGCTCCTTTTTTCTCTAACATCCTATTTCTACTTTCCTAGTTTGTTGTTAGTGCCGTTGAGTCGATTCTGGCTCCTAGCAACTCTGTGCACAGCACAGCGGAACCCTGCCAGGTCTTTCTGCGCCATCCTCTCCCCTTCCGGGACTGTGGCAGACTGTGCTCTGCTGTTAACAGGGCTCTCAGGGCCAGTGTTTCAGATGTGGGCGGCCAGGTCCTTCTTCCTCATCTGTCTTAGTCTGGAAGCTCCGCTGAAACCTGTCCACATGGGTAACGCTGCTGGTGTTACTTTCCTAGTAGTTACCCTTAAGTGTTCAAACATACGTAGACCATTATAAGTTTAAGACAATTGTAAGCATTGAGAATAAGTACCTTCTGGCCCAAGGTTTGTAACATTTTTGCATTTTTCTCCTATCACACTCCCCCCATTTGTTGAAGTCATCTGAAATCTAAGTTCTGGTTTGTCATTTATTTTTCCAAATGTTAAGCCTTTATTGGCTTAGAAACCATTTCTTAATAGTTGCCTGAAGTATCATAGTCATATTATCCAGCGTTAACCGTTAAGTTTTACCACATTCATTGCTCACCATTGTTTTCACTTGCTTATGTTTTCTTCTTTGATTTATTTTTTGTTTAGCTGGAATACATCCTACTGTCATTCTTTCAGAAAGGGTAAAGAGTGAACTTAAAATCCTTGAGTGTCTGAAAAATATCTTACTTTGATGTCACACTTGAATCCTAGCTTGTTAGGTAGAAAATTCTAGCTCTAATATCATTTGCCCTTAGAACTTTGAAAGACAGCTCCCTGGCTTTCTGGTGCCTCATCATACTGAGGCCGATCTGATTCTCAAATGTGTGTGCTCATCTGTTTCTTCTCTCTCTCTCCCCTCCCCGACAAAAAACTTCCAAGATCTCCCACCCTTCATGTTCTAAAATTTCAAAGCACTTGCCCAGGGCTGGATCCTTATTTTGTCAGCATGCCCGGCATTGGGTGGTCCCTTTAGTTCGTTCTGAAGGCTGAACCTTCTTCAGCTCCGTGAACTTCTCTTGTATTATTTCTTGGGTGCATCATAGGAGAACCCGTTGGCTTCACCTATAAGCTCACTAATGTGTCTTCAGAGAGTACGTAGCCCGTGTGTTCACCTGTTCACTTCACTTCGAAGCATGATTTCTTTTTCAAGATCGCCGTTCTTTTATCCCAGACACAGTGCCCTCCATCTCTGTTCCTGTATGGATGCTGTCTCTGAGGGGGCTGGCTCTAATGTGTGTTGAGTGTATGCCTCTTTTTCATGCTTTTATTTTCCTCAAGCGTTGATTAGTTCCTGGTTGTCAGTTTACGTGTATAGGTGCGGATCTAATGCGTATGGTCTTGGTAACTGGACTCTCGCTTTAGCCCCAGTGAGAGTCTGTTCCTCTGATTGTGAGCGCATCTGACCAGAGCAGCCTTGCCTTGAGTGTCGTGCAGCGGGAGGAGGCATTCAACCCTGGGTGCTTTCTTTTACGGGGTGTGGGCAGCCTGTCTTCTGGGTCTGGGGGCTCGCTGTCCTGCACTGGGGCCATAAATGACTTGGGACACTTGCCCTGCCTTGCCCAGCCTGCTTTGGGAGCCTCCTCGGTGGGAAGTCCCCCTCGAGGGAAGCTGTGGTGCCAGCCTGGGGCAGGCGCTGACTCCTGGGGCTGCACACGGCCAGTTTGGCCACCCTCTGATGTGTTACCTGCGACTGTCCGCCCCTGCCCTTCCTGGGTGGCCCCCGCCTCTATCTCGGGGCTACCCAGGCGCTGTGGGAACCCTTGCTCGCAGACCTCTCTCCGCCAGCTGTAGGTGTGGTCCCCTGGGCCCTCACGAGCTTCCCTGTCTCCGTCCCCTTCCATCGCACAGAATGCTTCACGGGGGCGTCTCCGGAAGGCGTTCCGCGTCGCTTTGCCGGGCGCAGGCTTATTTGTGGTCCTGTCAGTGGGAGGAGAGGTGAGATGGATGTTGGTCAGTGTCTACAGCTGGACGTGAGATTTTTCATCAGCTGCCTAAAAGGATTTTAATGTAGACTGCTACTGCTTTCTATTTTTCTAAACTAATAGCTTCTTTTACTTTTAGTTATTTTTAGAATTCTGTCTTAAATCAAAACTTTTTTAGAGTTCTCTGCCTCTGGGGCCCACCAGGACGGAGCACCTTGCTTTTCAGCGCTGTCCAGTATGGTGGCATCAGCCACATGTGACCACCGACACTTGAGATGTGGCTGGTGTGAACTGAGATGCGCTGTAAGCAGAAGACGCTGACTGGATTTCAGAGACTCAGTGTGAAAAAGAGGATGTGAAACACCACTCATAATCTTTTAATAGTGATTATATGTGGAAGTGATAATATTTTGGATATATTGGCTAATTTTACCTGTTTCCTTTTACTTTTTTAAATGTGGCTCCTAGAAAATTTTAGATTACGTGTTTTGTGGCTTACCTTGTGCCTCTCTTGGACAGTGGTGTTTAAGCTTTCTTTACCTTCAGTCACGGGGACGCAGCGAGGTCAAGGCTGCGAGAAGCGTGGTCCATAACTGCCGGTCTCTGTCCCGCAGGAGCACCCCACTCACTGTGCCCAGTTTCCTCTGTCTGCAGAGAGACGCTCCACAGGCTTTTAGGCGAGCATTAAAGAACATTGTTCTCTGTAAATTTCCTTGAAATAAAATAACTGTCTTGGCTTTTCAAAATTGCATCATTGGGAATATTTCAAAATTGATTATCTTTTTAAATGTTGTGTGTGTGTGTGTGATTGGTTGTCCTTAAACACTGTTGGCAACTTCCTCAGACTTTCTTATGTCACATTCTTTGGCGAGAAGGGGCTTTCCAGATCTGATCTAGGCAATTCGGATGATTCTGAGAAAGAGCTGGTCCTTCTCTACAGGCAGTGTCCGTCAGGTGCCTTATGTCTGTAGACTGAATGGAATAATTCAGTCTGTTAATTAAGTTGACAGAAGATCTAAGCACTGTTGGACCATTCTTCCTATTTTGTAAAAGAGCATCCCAATGGGTTTTATAAAAATTATCCAACTTTGTTTTCAGTTGTTTTTTGTTTGTTTGGTGTCTTTGTTTTGTTTTGTTTTTGCTGAGGAAAATTAGCCCTCAGCTAACATCTGTTGCCAGTCTTCCTCTGCTTTTTATTTGTGAGCCCCTGCCACAGCGCAGCTGGATGAGTGGTGTAGGGCCGCGCCCAGGATCCAAACCTGTGACCTGGGCTGTGAAGCGGAACAGGCTGAACTTAACCACTAAGTCACTGGGCCAGCCTCTGTTTTCAGTTTTTATTTGTACCAAAGTGACTATTGAGTACTTTCTCTTGGCACCTTCCGTTCCTGATGTATTTGTGTTTGTTTTGTCCTAGAGGGCCTTGCTCCCTAAATTTCTCATCAGAGGACATCTCAACTCCACCAACTGTGTTATCACACAGCCACTGACAGGAGAGCTGGTGGTGGAGAGCTCGGAGGCCGCCATCAGGAGCATCGAGCTGCAGCTGGTGCGCGTGGAGACCTGCGGTAAGTCAGGCCCAGCTGCTGCGTGCAGTCGGCGGTTAATGTGCTGTGGGTGGAACAGAGGGAGGCAGGCCTCTTGATCCCACGAAGTGTGTGTGTGAGGGAAGTGAGACGTGGAAGGAAGGGGACCCCCCAGAACCCTGAGAGCAAATGGGAGCAGTCAGCGAGCATGTGGACACGGGTTCTCATGGAGTCTCGGGCCTGTGGATCAGCTTGCATGTTGGCTGTTTGCTGACCACGGATGCTTCTCACTTCTGCAGGGTGTGCGGAAGGCTATGCGCGAGATGCCACGGAGATTCAGAACATTCAGATCGCCGATGGGGATGTCTGTCGGAGCCTCTCTGTCCCCATATACATGGTCTTCCCCCGGCTCTTCACCTGTCCCACGCTGGAGACCACCAACTTCAAAGTGGGTAAGTGTGCTGCTCCCACCCTCGCAGGCCTGGCGGGATTCTCCTGTGAAGGGGGCAGAAGGGGCCACACAGTGTCGGGGACACTTACTTGTCTGGGTCGGGCACAGCTCAGAGCACTAGGTCCTTCAGTCACTCAGCAGAAGCTGCTGTGACCTGGCTCTCGAGGAACTTGCGTCGTCACACAGGGAGACGGCAGCAACCATGTCACTGTGGGCCAGGGCAGGTGACGATAAGGAGGGACGAGCCAGCAGTGTGCACGGGGAAGTCAAGTTGGCTCCTGCGATCGGCAGAGGAGGGGAGACCCAGAACGCGACAGTGCAGTGTGGACATTAATCGCCATGAAGCTTTTGTTCCACCAGCTTAGGGTCCTAGTCATTCTCTGCCATGACACATGTAGACGGTTTGACCACAAGATCCGAATCGTGTCACAGACACGGCTTTCTTTCCTGCTTTTTCTCCCTTCACTTTATGCCATGAACATTTCCGTGGTTTTAAATAGTCTTATAAAATATGTTAACGGTGCATCCATCCTAATAAAATGGCCATGCTTATGAAGTTCAGTGGAGAGGGCAACCCTCACTCCAAGGACACAGGAGGGCCAGACCCGAGGGACTTTGCCCTCGCTGACACGACGTTCTGCAGACTTATTGGAAAGACCACGGAAAGTGTCCCTGGACTTTCCGGGGACAACCTTCTGAGTCATGCCCGAGGCTCCTCGGTAGATGGATGTGATGAGGGGGTTTTGGTAATTGCTCCTGCTGTTATAAGTGCTTCACTGAGAAATGGGAAGATGGTCCCTGAGGCCATTACGTTTTATTCATGTCATATTCCCCCTAAATCCCCTAAATCTTTTAACGTGCGTTATTATTAGTACAGAGAGCATCCTTTTTTTAATTAGACCATAATTTTACTTTCCATAATTCTAGATAATGTAACTTAAATTTTAAGTCAGCAGTTGCGTCACCACAGTTGAGTGTGTGCTCTTTGTTTAGGAGCGGGAAGGGTTGCCGTGTCTGTCACTGAGTCGCTGGGTGCTTGTTGGACTCTCTGTGCCTCCGTGTGGAGTGTGTTCCTGGAGCACGTGCACCTGGTGGTTAGAGGCACAGTTTAATGTTTGTGGAGCCCCTGAGTGCTTCATTTGAAATGCTCATTGTAGGGAGAGCACAGTGGGGTCAGGGCACCCATGTCAGCAGAGAGGGCAGCAACTCAGCGTTCGCCAGACTCACAAAAGGACGGCCAAGTCTGCTGACATCTACGACACGCTGAGGTACCACGATTTATCTCCGAAAGCGTGTGTATGATTGTCGTTGAATCGATGGTGTGTGCCCACAGGACACAGAGGCGCCAGGGGCCCGGAGTGCAGAGTACGTGCCCTCAGACACCCAGGCCCACCCCAGACCACAGGTCCCAGTGGAGGTGCCCCCAGGGCCGCCGGCGTCTTGCTCCCTGGCACACCACATACTGTGCCCCGAAGGTGGTATTTTTTACTTCAGAATACTTTGATTTTAAGTTAAAGAGGAGGAGCTTGTCTATTGATTTCATAACTTGGTTTTCCCACATAAACCTCAAAAAGGTCCAGAAAGGTATTTTTTCTGCTATGCTAAATGTTAAACACTGTGGTTTTTGTGTGTTATTCCTATGAGATTTACAAAGCACCCACGTCACTGCCACGTGGAGCCTCTGGTCCCTCCATGTGGGTAGCGCCCTCAGTCCCTCAGCCAGGACATCAGGATGCGCTTGTCCTTGTGCCCTGTCTGGTGCTGAGTCTGGTTTGGGGCTTGCACAGCCCCAGACGCTGTCATTTATGGGAGTCCCCACAGAAAAGAGGTGACGTGCGGCCTTTGTGTGAGCGCTGCAGCCTCTCCTGGGTCCCGGGCTTGCTGTCGCAGGGCTGGCTGAGGGCAGGCTCGGTGTCCCAGGGAGGATCGGCCCCTCCGGGTTGGGAGGTGGGCGAGCCCTGTGTCCTGAGGTCGGAGCAGTGTCTGCGCGTGTCCCCTTCACCTGTGCTGGTGCTGACCACTGGGACGTCACCTGTGGGTGGAGAGCGTCCCCAGCAGGAGCTCACCGGGAGTTTGGGGCGGACTGGTGGCTTGATGCCGGGGCTTTGCCGAGTTCTCTGCCCTGAGGAAGGCCAGCACTGGCGCCCCGAGTGCCCGCCTGTCCCCTCTGTCCACTCCAGCCAACTGTGCTCCATCCAGGGAAGGACGACGAGGTGGCTGAAGGAGGAGGGTAACAGGAAGGTCCTGGGGGCTGTCCTAGTGCTCTGACGATATCAAAGGAAGGTGACAGTTGGGCGCTGCTGCCGCCTGACTCCCGTGGTGGCTGGCGCTTGGGCAAAGCTGGACAGCCACATGGGGGGACATGTGGGACTCCAGCCACAGGTGGGGCCTCGAGTGAGCTGCCCCCCAGCCCCTCCCTTCGCCTGCGCTCTCTGCCCTCAGAGCCCCTCCCCCTGGGACGTGGCCGCTGTCTTCAGGGGCCCCCTCCTCACACACACCCCACTTTTGCTGTCACCAAGGCCTCCTCGTGTGCCCACAGGTAGGAGGCGGGCATTTGAACAGGGGTTTCAGATAAGGACGGCCGGCCAGTAACGGCGCCATCTCTGCCTGTTCTCTCTCCCTTGGGGTGGGAGGCGAGCACCCGAGCTGCTGCGGTCCAGCCTGGAGGCTGCGATTCCATTAACAGCTGTAGGAAAGGTGAAAATAGAGCAAAAGAATACAAACGAATGGAAAGGATTCTGGAAGATTCTCTAGTAAAGACAAAGGATAAGGAGAGCGTGGGTGGGGAAGCTGATGCCTTGCAACTTGCTCCCGTGTGAGAAGGCAGGTTTGTGTGGAGCAAGTGCACCAGAGGCAGGCAGACCCCAGTGGAGTGGCTCCCGGGGTCTCGGGGAGCTCAGGCTGCCGGCCGGGGACAGGAGTGGGGCGCCCACGCGGCGCCCCCTCCGTGCAGAGCCGGCTGCGCCCCGGTGGTCCGCCTGTTCCCCTGCGGGAGCCAGCGCACATCAACCCAACCCTTCTCTCCTCAGAGTTCGAGGTGAACATCGTGGTGCTGCTCCACGCCGACCACCTCATCACCGAGAACTTCCCGCTGAAGCTCTGCAGGGTGTAGCCCGGGCGCGGCCTCTGCCTGCGGGCTCTGCGGGCATGGACGGGACTCGCAGGTGGCAGAGCCCTCCTCCTCCTTTCCCCAGCACGGGCGCCTCTCATCGGACCTTTCCTTTGAGGTTCATCAGGACTGCTTCCTGTCACTGGCAAGATCATCTCCCAGAAAGCAAAGTTTCCTGCCACTCCTGACTCCCCCGCCCCTCGTGAGGGTCAGTAACACGGTGTGACAGTAGTTGAGATTCCAGGGAGAAAAGGAAACCCTCCCTGCCTGGCCAGGGGACTCCCGACAGCCCAGGATGGCGACGAGCATGCTGGTTGCTTGTGACGTTTGCAGTGACCCCCGAGGAGGCGTGCAGAGTGGCACCCCCTGGAAACGGGGCACTTTTCCCCCTCTCTTGTGTAGTTCTGTACCATTTTTCATGCTGACTTCAGAACCTGGAGGGAACTGGACTAAGTGTTCCTTGCTCTGCTAGGAGCGAGGGGATTTGGTGGCGATGGCGGTGCTGGAGTAATTCTGAAGGCTCAGGAGCTGGTGTAAAACCGTGTGCTGCCCTATTTCCAGAACACATTTAAATGTAAGGTGGCGTAAGGGGGAAACCCGCATGTCCGTGTCTCTTGTTGGGTGGGTTCTGGGTGGCAGGAGGCCTGTGCCCAGGGCAGTAGGTGAAGACCCCTGTGTGCTGGCTGGTGCCAGGAGCATGCCCTGGCCTTGATGAACTGGCCTGCCTCCCACCCCCAGGCTTTGGCCTGGAGCCCGGTTCTCCTTGTCCCCCTTGTGAGTCACGGTGAGAGGCGAGCCTGTTGCAACACATTCCTTCCTGCAGATCCTGCCATTGTTCCTGTCGGCCCACAGTCAGCCAGGCCTCGGAAATGAGCTGCGTGCTGCCCGCTCCCTGCCCTTCCCTGACAGGCCCTCCCGGGCAGACGTGGGCGAGACGCACCCTGCTCACGGCCCGGCTGCGCTGCCCTTGTCCTGGCACAGCCTTGGGCCGGGTGGTGCCGAGGGCCACAGACCTGACCAGGCGCCGCTGTAGCCCAGGGCTGCACCAGCGAAACTGATACAGCTTGCCCACAGAGTCGTGTCAAAGCTGGTTCCCAGGGAACACGTTTCTGGTCGATAAGTCTTTTATGCTCACATGATGTTAATAATTATCTTTGATGATGTATTTAAACTAGATAGCAGAAAACAAAAAAACAAAAAGGCCATAACTTCTAGGAAGTTTCAAAGAAATCATTTGTAATGTAAAAAAAACAGAATTTTGAGAAAGGTTCGGATTGTATATTGCTATATAATTTTTTTAGTAAACCGGTTTTATGGATGTAAACATGTAAACATGATGAGTGCTCTCCTTAGGGAATAGTATTACCTGAGCTGCCAGCAACCCGGCCAACTTTGTCATTTCTTCCGCCCCTGAGGGGCCCAGGCCAGGGCCTCGGGCAGGCCGTTTCCTTCCCCCTCTTGGCCGGATTCCTCTCCCCGTCAGTGATTAAGGAAGACGCAGATGTCGGGGCATCTTGGGCAGCAGCTGCCCCTCTGTGCCCCGCTGGCTGGAGCGGGGGTGTCCACTGTCCGAGCTCAGTTGTCAGATGCTCCCCTTACAGCAAGAGGAGAGGAGAGGAAGGGGAGGTGAAGGAAAGTCTGAACCGTGAATCTAGAACTGTGGTATTTTGGAAATGCCCATTTAGGCAGGAACACATTTTGGCTGTCGGAGCTCCAGCAGAAATGGGACCTGGCTCTGGTTCTCAGCTGCATTGTGAGTTCCACAGTAAAGATGGAGAGGTAAATCAGAAAAGGATAAAAAAAGCCGAAGCATCGGGCCTGAATTCATCGAGAGTCTGTGTCCCGAGCCCACCTTCTGGTGGGAGGTGGTGGAACCCTGACCTTCACCATTGGAGTCTTGTAATTCCCAAGGCCGAGTGTGAATCACCCTTTAAAAACTGGAGGCGCTGAGATTACCTCAGGTGCCAGCAGTGATGTATTGATGAAGCGGATTGCCCGTGTGCTTCCACTGTCCCTCTCTGATCCCCCTTCTTGTTCAGAAATAAGGTTGTATTTCCATGACCCATGCCTGCCTGGCTAGGGACTTATTTCTGACTCCCTTGCAGCCAGGTGTGGTCATGTGACAACGGGGACGTGGGCCACTGGAGGCTGGACCCCATCAACCCCTTCCCATGGCTGGGCCAGGAACAAGCCAGTGTCCCAGCCTGGACTGTGCCAGAGCACAACAAATGTGTGAGCAGAACAGCTCACCTTGCCACCCTGTGTCATCGTCACAGGGGAGAGAAAGGCATGGACTTGTATTCAAGCCACTGGATTGCTGGGGGTCTTGGCTGCAGCAGCCCAGCCCCACCATAGAGCTCGTGATGAGAGGGGCAAGAGTTCACATGTGCAGGGGTCTGGTCCCATCTGGTGCCTCTCAGAGAGCCTGAGGTCCGTGCGCGTGCAGAAGGACATCTTTGTGCCCACCCTCTGAGCCAAGACTTGACTTCAGGACTCTCAGAGGTCCAGAACCTTGCGTGGAGCCAGCCGGTCAAGTGCCATGACTGGGTAGGCTCGGCATTCCCTGGGGCCATTGCTGCTCATCCAGTGGCCCCAGAATCCAGCTGGACCCAGCCCTACCCAGTGAAACCCTGACCAGAGTGGAAGGAAAATGGGCTGGTTTTCACCATCACTCACTGTTCAGATAATTAAAAAGAGTGAGTTATGGGGGCCGGCCTGGTGGCGCAGCAGTTAAGTTCACACGTTCCCCATCGCCGGCCTGGGGTTTGCCAGTTTGGATCCCGGGTGTGGACATGGCATTGCTTGTCAAGCCATGCTGTGGTAGGCGTCCCACATATAAAGTAGAGGAAGATGGGCATGGATGTTAGCTCAGGGCCAGTCTTCCTCAGCAAGAAGAGGAGGATTGGTGGCAGATGTTAGCTCAGAGCTAGTCTCAAAAAACAAAAAAGAGTTATGGTTTTCCCAGAGAGAGGTGTCCACTTAATACCAAGAGTGAATTCTGTATTGACACCTGTAGTGCGTCCCTTTCACGCTACATTTTGGGAGGAGAGCTGCTATCTGGTGCCAGCTCGCAAACGTCCTTGAAACTTGCCAGGAGGTGCTACCTACAGTGAGGCTAACCCTCCTGTTCTGGAGGGACGGGCCACTCGCTGCTCCTGTTCAGCGGAGCTCAGTTCTGGCAGCTCCAAGTTGCTGCAGTGTTGACAGATACCAGCCATGGGTGTGGGTCTAATGAGAGCTGTATGAGCATCAGTCATCCTGGAGCAGGCCCTGTTCTCTCAGTGCCATGTGTGGGTTATTTTATTTCATTGTGTAGCGACCCTAGGAGGAGGGAGCTGATATTCTCCCCATATATGGAGGAGGGAATTGCAGTAGATGGAAAGGCACTTGTCCATGTGGCCACATGTTGCCCGAGCCACATACTCTACTGTAGTGCAGTAAAATTAGAAATGACTACCAAGGGGAAAATCCAGTATAACCACGTGTAAATGTTATAACACTCTTCAAGGAGGAAACCAAAACTTCATTGACAGACCCTTTTAAACAATGAGAATGAGCATACCATATAGCAAGAGCTTTGTATTATGGCCAGTGCTGCAGTCAGAGCAAAATTCATAGCCTTAAGTGATCTTACTACACCACAGAGAAGGAAAACTGAGTTAGGCATTCAAATTAAAAGTCTAGAAAAACAACAAAACAAAGAGGAAAGAATTAGTGACAAAAGCAGGAATTAGCTGATAGGAAAGCAAAAACCCTGGAAAATTTTTAAGTCCATGATTTGGTACTTTGAAAAGACTTCAATGGCAGATCTTTAATAGAACAAAACAAAACAAAGAAAAAGAAATATGTAATAACTTAAGATTGAAAGCAGCTTGATGAGAATGATATTACAGTATGTACCTTCCCTGCTAATAAACTGCAAACTTCAATAAAATGCAAAGTGACTCCAGAAAAGGTAGGCTACCTGAATAAAATGATACCTTAGGGAAGAAACTGAAAAAATTGGCAAAGAGCCCTAAAAAGGTGCCAGGCCCAGATGGTTTTACAGCAGGTTTTTATGTGAGCTTCAAGGACCAGATAGTTCCTCTGCTGTTTAAACTGTTGCAGGCTATAGAGAAGGATTTGAACCCTCCTGATTTATTTTACGTGGCCAGTGTAGCTCTGTTCTAAAAATCTGACATATCAGTTGGGATTAGGTTAGCTGTGAGTAAGGGAAACCCAAAGTTAGAGTGGCTTAACCAAGACTCGCATACCTGCCCACAGGCAGACAGTGCAGAGCTGGCATGGCAGCTCAGAGCCATGACATCCTCAGCAATCCAGGCTGCTCCCCGCTCACTTCTCTAGGGCGTGGCCCTTGTCTTCATGGTTTAAGATAGTTGCAGCCAGTTCCAGTCACCACATCTGCATTCCAGGCAGCAGGATGGATGGGGGCAAGGATGAAAGTGAAAAAAGAGAAAAGGCCGGGTGCCAGCTCTTTTAAGGATCATCTTGATGGATGCCATAAGGTATATCTTCTTTTACTTTAACCTTTTATTTTGGAAGTTTCAGACATATACAAAAGGAGAGAATCATACACAGATGTCATACCCAGACGATAGCTATTCTTTTCCTTAACATCTTTATTGAGATATAATTCACGGACCATGAAATTCACCCATTTAAAGTGTACAAGTCAATAGTTTTTAGTATATCCACAGAGTTGTGGAACCATCACCACAACCTAAATTTAGAACATTTTCTTCACCCCAAAAAGAAACCCTGAACCCATTGGCAGGCAGTTGCTTCCTTTCTTCAGCCCTAAGCAAACGCGATGTGCTGTCTGTCCCCATAGGTCTCCCTGTCGTGACATCTCATAGCAATGGAGTCATGCACGTGGGGTCCTTTGTGACTGGCTGCTTTAACTTAGCCTCAGATATTTAAGGTTCATCCACATTTCACCTGTATCAGTCCTTCATTACTATTTATTGCCAAATAGCATTCCGTTGTCTAGATAGACCATTTGCGTTTGTTCATTCATCAGTTGACAGACATTTTACCTGTTTCCACTTTTTGGGTATTAAGAAGAATGCTGCTGGGAACGTTCATATACAAGCTTTTGTGTGGAAATAAGTTTTTATTTCTCTTAGAAATACATCTAGGGATAGAGTTTCAGGGTCACGTGATGGCTTATGTTTAATGTTTTGAGGAACTGCAAAAATGTTTTCCAAAGTATCTGCACCATTTTACATTCCCACCAGTAAGGCACAAGGGTTCTGTTTTCTCCACTTCCTTGTCCCACTTGTTATTGTCCATCTTTTTTATTGTGTCCGTCTGGTAGGTGTCAAGTGGTGTCTTGAGATTTTTGATTTGCATTTCCCTAATGACTGAGGATACTGAACATCTTTTCATCTGCTGATTGGCCATTTATATCTCATCTTTGGAGAAATGTCTATTCAGATCTTTGGGCCATTATGTAATTGGATTATTTGCCTTTTTATTATTGAGTTATGACAGTTCTTTGTATATTCTGGATGAAAGTCCCTTTTCGGATATATGACTTACAAGTATTTTCCCTCAGTCTGTGGACTGTCTTTTCACCATCTTGATGGTGTATTTTGCAGCATAGAAGTTTTAAATTTTGATGTAGTCCAGTTGATCTATTTTTTCTTCTGTCACTTGAGCTTTTGGTGTCACATCTAAGGAACCATTGCCTAATCCAAAGGAAAGGGAGATTTACTCCTTTGTTTTCTAAAAGAGTTTTATAGTTTTAGCTATTAGATTTATGTCTGTGATCCATTTTGAGTTAATTTTTTGTATGATGTGAGGTAGGGATCTGACTTCATTCCTATGTGGATATCCAGTTATCCCAGGACAATTTGTCAAAGACTATTTTTTTCCCCATTGAATGGTCTTGGCACCCTTGTCAAAAATCAGTTGTAACAAAAATCCTAAATATATGGGTTTCTGGACTCTCAAGTCTATTCTCATGTCAGCACCACACTGTCTTGATTTTTGTAGCTTTATCGTAAGTTTCAAAATTGTGAAGTGTGAGTCCTATAACTTTTATCTTCATTTTTGAAATTGTTTTGGCTATTCTGGGTCCTTTGCATTTCCATGTGAATTTTAGGATCGGCTTGTCAAATTCTACAAAAAAGCTAGCTGGGGTTTTGATAGGGACTGCATTGAATTGGTAGATCTATTTGGGGAGTATTATCATCTTAACAATATTAAGCCTTCCAATCCATGAACCTGAGATGTCTTTCCTTTTATTTAGACCTTGTTTAACTTCTTTCAACCATGTTTTATTGTTTTCAGTGTACAAGCCTTGTACTTCTTTTGTTAAATTTATTTCCAACTATTTTATTCTTTTTGGTGTTATTATAAATGGAATTATTTTAATTTAGTTTCACGTTTATTGCTAGTTATAGAAATACAATTGATTTTTTATATTGTTTTCTTTCCAGCAATCTTGCTGACATTTATTACCACTAATAGGGCTTTTTTTTTTTTGTAGATTCGTTATGATTTTCTATATACAAGATCATGTCATCTGCAAATAGAGATAGTTTAACTTTTTCCTTTCCACTCTGGATGTCTTTTATTTCTTTTCTTTACCTAATTGCCCTGGCTAGATCCTCTAGTTCACTGTTGAATGAAGTGGCGAGGGCAGACATCCTTGTCTTGTTCCTGATCTTGGGGCAACTTTCAGTCTTTCACCATGAAGTATGATGTCAGATACGGGGTTTTCATGGATGCTCTGATCAGGTTGAGGAAGTTCCCTTCTATCCCTAGTTTATTGAATGTTTTGATCATGAAAGGGTGTTGTATTTTGTCACATGCTTTTTCTGCATGTATTGAGATGAGCTTGTGGTTTGCCCTTCATTCATATGGTGTACTACATTAATTGACTTTCAGATATTAAGTCAACCTTGCATTCCTGTGATAAATCTCACTTGGCAGTGGTGTATAATCCTTTTTATATGTTGCTAGATTTTGTTTGCTAGTATTTTATTGAGGATTTTTGCATCTAATTTTATATATTCAGAAAAAGCAATTGGTCAAGGAATCTATTCTTGATTTTTAAAAACTCTTATTAAACTAGGGAAATACAGAATTTAAAAAATAAAGTGAATTTACAAAAATTAATAGGAAATATCCGGCATAATAAAGTGTTAAAAAATATCTTGTTAGTTTTGAGAGCAAGAGAGTTTCTGCTCTTCAAGTAATTATTCAGATTTGCTGTTGAAGTTTTGGCCAATGCAGTAGGATAGGAAAAGAGGGGGATTTGCTCAACACTCTAGGAAGCCTCATGGTGATGGTGATATGTGCTTATAACAAAACACACCCTCCTAGTCTGAGTTTAACTGATTGTACTTGCACTAGGATTGCCCACGAGATGCTTCCATCTGACATAGCGATAAACCAACCCAGGAACCTTCCATGGTTCGTGCTCAGGGAAAGGGGTGCAGGTCGTGTGCACAGCCTGCGGGAGATCCCCGGGACTGTGAGCGGGGGCCAGGAGAGAGAAGGCCCTAGACTTTCCTTGGATCCCCAGCAGCTTTTGCCTTCCTGTCTAAATGCATCCTTAACAAACGACTTTGTTTTCCACTTCAGCTAATCTGAATGTCTCTTCCTTGTATTAGGTATAAACATTGCAAAAGAAGACATAAAATTATCATTATTAACAGATAATATGGTTGAAAACCTCAAAATCCCAGAAAATCAACTGAATAGAAAAACTATTATAACTGTAAAGGCAATTCAATGAAATAGCCAGTTACATATATTGATCTATAAAAACAGCTTTCAAAAAAAAGAAGGAAACATTGATAAATTTAATTTTATTCGAAAAAGAAAATTATACAAGGAATAATTTTAACAAAACTTGTTAATAAGACATATGCAAGACCTATTTAAGGACATCTATACAACATTATTTAGAAATACTTTTTAAAATTGAGATAAATGCTATGTTACCATATAGAAAGACTCAATTGTAAAGATATCAGTTCCCAAATTAATTTTTAAATTTTAACATTTAACCTTATTCTATACAGATCTTAATGTAATATTTTCTTTGGATCTAAAGTTCATGTGGAAGACTAAGTATGTTAGAATATTCAATAACATTTTGAAAATGAAGAAAAAATAAAAGGTAGTATCAAACCAGACATTAGATAGTATTAAAAAGATACAAAAATAAAAACCGTGTGGTAGTGGTGCCAAAAGCGACAGGTCAGTCAAACAAATATAAAATCCATCATTGGACCCAGGTATATATATAAGAATTTAATAGATGAGATAAGGAACACGAAGTAAAAATGGCATTTCAAATCAGTTGCAGAAGAATAGATAATAAGTTGTGTTAAAAATTATATTACCAGTGATATAGTGCCAGTGATCACCTCAAAAGGAAGTAAATACCAAAGGTATAAAGATGTGACAGTAAATGATGACATCATAATAATACCAGAAGAAGAGACAGATAACATACAACTGTGGGATGGTGAAACTTTTCTTTTTAGCTTATAAACAACAGAAACTTATTTCTCCTGGTTCTGGAGGCTGGAAAGCCCAAGATCAAGGTCCAGCATGGTCGCGTTCCGGGGACCCCTCAGTTCGCCGTCAGAGCCTTCCTGCTGCGCCCTCACGTGGCGGAGGGGCTGGGGGGCTCTCCGTGCCTGTTTTATAAGGGACCGATCCCGTTCACCAGGGCTTTGCTCTCGTGACTGATCACCTCCCAAAGGCCCATCTCCTAATACCATCATCACCTTGGGCATGAGGTTTCAACCTGTGGATTTGGGGGACACAGCATTCACTCTGCGGCAGGGCCCCATGCTTGGAAAGGCCCCATGCTTAGTTCAATGCTCCGCTGTTGCTGTCTTGAAACTGTTAATTTTTGAACAAGGGGCCCCGCGAGTTAAGTGGCTGGTGAGTGAAGAGCTGGTGCACACGGTTGTGGAGCATAACCCTTTCCCCCCCACCCGTTCGTTCCGCGAAGGTTGACTGACTGCTGCGTTCTGAGGTCGGCCGGTGTGGGGAAGCCACCGCCACCCCCGCCTGGGAGTCTGCAGGAGCCGAGACTCTGAAGCCAGAAACAGTGGGGCGTAGCTGGACAGGAGTGGCCTGTTAAGGTTTGAAGGTCGTTCTGCCTCACGTCCTGGTGCCCTTCGTCAGCAGCTCTTCACTGGCACACCCGCAGTGTTTTCAGTTGCAGGGGGCACCTTCACGCACAGACGCTAACTGGGCAGTGCCGGGGGAGGAGCACTGTGCGGGGGCTGTGGAGACACAGCTCCTGGCCTCGGGGAGTCTGCGTCTCCTGGGGGGGGAGGGAGAGGCGAGGATGAGGGGTGAACGTGGAGGACAGGCCCCCCGGCCCTCCCAGTGCTCCGCGCCCGGCCGGCAGCGGATGTCGCGGCCTTGCACTACTTCTGACTTGTAGGCCAATGCTGAAACCAACCCTGTTCACGACCCCCGATGAAGGAGGGAAACATCCTTGGGGTTCTCGGCACCAGGCCGACAGCGAATATGTACTATTTTTTGCTTGTTTGTAGGTTTTTTATTTTTGGAGCATTCACCAGGAAGATAAGAGTGGGAACTAAATTCCCTAAATGGCCAGAGGGACAGGGACAGAGGGCTGGTTCTTCCAATGTGCGCGTGTGCCGTGGGGGCGATCTCAGGAGGGGGCGCTGCTGTGACATGCCTCTTGTTCTCCATCAGGAGGGCTCTCGGTTTCCCCATCTGTCAAGGGAGGGGATGGGTCAGTGATTTCTAGGAGGACTTCCACCTCCATGTGAGGTCCCCAGAGTCAGATTCTAGTTCCACTCTGCCTCAAGCTGCGAGGCCTCAGTTTCTCCTGTAAAACCAGGGGGTGGGCCTGGAGCACTTTTCGGGAAGACCTGTGGCATCCTCAGAGGGGCGTGCAAGTCCCTGGGGCCCCTGGGGGTGGGGCCTGCTCTGAGACTCACCTGCCCCCCACCCACCCCCACCCCCCCATCCCCCCGCCCGCAGGCTGTTTCAGGAGTCACTGCTCCTCCTTCTCAGGGGTCACTCTCGGCCTGCGTGCCCACTTGGGGTCTGGGGTGAAGTAACTGGGGTAAAGGGCAGAGAACAAGAGCTCCCTGTGGGGGTCCAGCCCAGCGTCACCAGGCTTTCTTATCTCCAAAGTGAGGGCCAGAAAATCGGGGCGGCCTGAAACTTTTAAAATATGACACCAAGGACAAAAATCATGAAGAAAAATATTGATGGAAAAAAGTCAAAACCTTCAGTACATAAAAATTTTCTGTAAGTTAAAAGAGAAATTAGGAAAAATATCGATCACTTAATGACATGCAGTGTATTAATATCATTAACATATAAGAATACTCTTATAGATCAGTAAGAAAAATATGAACACCCCAAAAGAAAAACCGGTCAAGATGAATAGACAACTGACAAAAGAAAATAAAGCATATAGGGGGCTGGCCCCATGGCCAAGTGGTTAAGTTTGCACACTCCAGTTCAGTGGCCCCGGGTTTCGCCAGTTCGGATCCTGAGCGTGGACCTACTCACAGCGCATCAAGCCATGCTGAGGCTGCGTCCCACATACAAAGTAGAGGGAGACGGGCACAGATATCAGCTCAAGGACAGTCTTCCTCAAGCAAAAAGAGGAAGATTGGCAACAGATTTTAGCTCAGGGCCAAGCTTTCTTACAAAAATAAAAAATAATAAATAGTGTTCATTCATGGATTATATGCTTGTTATTTTTGCCTAAATTATAAATAAAGTCATATCTTTTCTCTTGCTTTCTTTGTTCTCCATTAAGCTTCTAGTTTTTGAGATAGCCTCCATGATTTATTGTCCCCCTTTTGCAAAAGTGTAATAGACATAAAGAAATTAGTGTTTTACACACTTTCTAACTCTACACATAACCCAGATCTTTGTTTACAGATCAACGTTGATGCCCTCATGGGGTTTATAATTACAGATTATGAAAGATACAAAGTTTAAAAATAGTGTTTAGGAACTTCTACTTCTACCCATGAAGGAGTAACTGGTACCAGATGTGCCTTCTTATCATAAACAACTAGAAAACTAGACAAAATATGTAAAACACCTGTGTATAGACATTGGCACAGTCAGTGCAGGACTGAGGTCCCTGGAAAAAGGGAAACAGGGTGAGCCCTAGGAGTGCCAGACAGTGCACACGGGCCATGGGATGTGAGGGGGAACCGAGCAGAGCACGTCACTGCTGAGTTGAGTCAGAGATCAGAGTGTGGCTGGAATTTGGGAATCAGAATACTGGAGAGAAGAAATATACAAAGAGCTCCAGAAACCTGAAAGGGGCCCCCTTGAATCTGTTGCTAAAAACTTAATTGTGTAGGGTGAAACTCCAAAGGCAAGGGAATACTGGGTATCTGTAAGCCTCATAGTTCCCAGAGCTGACACAGTTCTGGGAGACATTTGAGTTCCAACCAGCCAGAGAGAACATTCCAGAAGGGTCATGCACAAGTAGTAGGGCTGCTCCAAACCCATCCCAACAAAGCTTAAAAACAAGTCTTGAAAGGGTGAAGTGATCTGGAAGCAGTTTAACTGCCAGCCCAAACAAACTCAACACTCTTTAAAACAGTCCACACACAGTAGGGTCCGGCCCCGTGGCCAAGTCTTTAAGTTTACGCGCTGCTTCAGCGGCCCAGGGTTTCTCCAGTTCAGATCCCGGGCGCAGACATGGCACCAATCATCAGGCCATGCTGAGGCAGCATCCCACATGTCACAACTAGAATACACAACTATGTCGGGGGGCGGGGGGGGGGGGGGCTTTGGGGGGAAAGAGGAGGAAAAAAAAAGAAGATTGGCAACAGATGTTAGATCAGGTGCCAATCTTAGGAAAACAAACACTCTCCAGTATGATATAAAATATCTAGCAGCCAATCAAAATTACTAGACACTCCAAGAAGCAGAAGAAAGTGATCCATAAACAGGAGAAAAATCAGTCAAAAGAAACAGATCCAGAAATGGTGGAGATGGTCAAATTAGCAGATAATGGATTTAAAATTATGCTCAAGGATTTATGTAAAAACATGAACATGATGGGAAAATAAATTGAACATATAAAAAAGAATCATGGGTTTCTAGAGATGAAAAATTCACAGGACTGGCTTAATAACAGATGAGATCTACAGAATAAAACATCAGTGAACTTGAAAAGAGAGCAATGGGAACTATCCAGTTGGAAACAGAGAGGGGTAAAAAGACTGACTGAATGAGTGACTGACTGAAGAAGGAAGAGAAGGAGGGAGGAAGGGAGAGAGAGAAGGAAAAGAGCCTCATGACCTGTGGGAAGATGGCAAGCGGTCCATCATACATGTCACTGGAGTCCTGGAAAAGAGTGCTGGATGGAGGCAGATTTGGAGGAATACTGACTGAAATTTTTACAAATTTGAAGAAAATTAAAACAGTTAAATTTTGTTACATCAATATAAATACAACACAATGCTAGATAGTTGTTAAATAGCATAAGGTAGACTTGTATGTCCTTATATGGAAAAATCATGTATGGTGTAAAGTGAGAAAAGCGGGATATACAAAATAGGTATAGAATGGTCATTTGTGTAATTCTGAAAAGGATGCACATTATCAGATATGAAATGGAGATGGAAGTATCCACAATGAACTCTTAGAAGTGTGGATTCCTTTGGGACGGAATCAGGGTGGAGGGGTGTAGACTACATTGGCGCATGCAGTTGGCCCTCAGTATCCATGGGTTCCACATCCGTGGACTCAGCCAGCTTTGGATCAAAAGGCCTGTATTGGTTGTGTCTGTACTGAACATGTACAGACTTTTCTTTCCTGTCATTATTCCCTAAACACCCAGTATCATGAGAATTTACGTGCCATTTACATTGTATTGGGTATTATAAGGAATCTAGAGATGATTTAAGGGAGATGGGGGATGTACATAGGCTATACACAAATACTACAGCATTTTAGTTTTGATTTTTTTAATTTTTATTTTTGTTGAGGAAGATTAGCCCTGAGCTAACATTTGCCACCAATCCTCCTCTTTTTGCTGAGGAAGACTGGCCCTGAGCTCGCATCCGTGCCCATCTGCCTCTACTTTATATGTGGGACGCCTGCCACAGCATGGCCTGACAAGCGGTGCATAGGTCCACTCCCCGGATCCGAACTGGTGAACCCCGGGCCGCCGAAGCAGAGTGCTCGAACTTAACCACTGCGCCACCAGGCCAGCCCCACTATAGCATTTTATGTGAGAGATTTTAGCACCCTCAGGTTTTGGGTACCCACGGGTATCCTGAAACCAATCCCCCCAGGACACCGAGGGACGACTGTGTACG
The DNA here is from genome assembly GCF_021613505.1 of Equus quagga. NCBI lineage: Eukaryota > Metazoa > Chordata > Mammalia > Perissodactyla > Equidae > Equus > Equus quagga. The sequence continues at coordinate 6,299,478 of NW_025802777.1, forward strand.
GACATGTGTACACACACACATACAAAGACACATGAGACGCCGATTAAGGAAAATAAGAATCTACAGAAATACTTTTAAAGTAAAGAAAGCGCGCTAATTTTCACATTACATACAGCATTAAATCTTTGCCAACGTACACAGGTCTTCCTGGGATTTATAAAAACGTGAAACAAAAGGAAACGGAGTGAAGGCTCAGAGAGTACTTAAAAAACGAGGAGCTGGAAAAACAGTGAGGCCTGTGAGGAGAAGACTCTGACTCAGAGGCCTTGGGAGCACTCAGCACGGCCCTCAAGGCCTTAGGGCTTGGCCGTCACCCTGAGTCGGGCACCCCTGGGCCCGTGGGGAAGATCTGTGTCCAGTGAAGCCTGGCAGGGGAGCGGAGGGGAGGAGTGAGGAAGGCTGTCCTTTTGTTTCTTGTTTCGCTTCGAAGTCTCTAACGGTGGGAGCCCGGAGTCTCTGGTGTCTGACGTGTTGTCTGTAGCAACAGCTAACACTCACACGGCGCTGTTCCAGGCGCGTTGTGTGTCTTAACTCTTCCTCTCACAAGCCTGGGAAGAGAGTCCTCTTACGTCCCCACCTTACAGATGAGGAAACTGAGGCGTGGAAAGGTCGGTGTGACTTGCCCGAGGTTACCTGGTGGTGAGGGCTGGAGCTGGCACTCGCAGCCACCGCTTCTGCCCAGACAGGCTGCAGGGAGGGAGGGAACCCGGCACTTCTCAAGGAGGCGCCCGGGCCTGATGCGCGTGTGATTCTTCAGTCGTCCCAGTGGCCCACATCTGCAGCACCTCACCCCCGGGTACCCGGGTCCTCAGCCCTGCTGCACGTTGGACGTATCTGAGGTGGGGCTTTTCGAAGTCCAGAGGCCACGATTCAATGAATTACTCCAATCACCGAGGAGGGAGCCTGGGCCCCTGGCAAATGGTGATTCACTCACATGCGCCGTCAGTCGAGGACCTGCGCTGCGGTGCCACTCACTGAGGCCCGCGCTCTGTAACTTCACCCTCAGGTAATTTGGGGGGAGCAAGGGTTTCCTACTGCAGCCCTGGGCCCCCTCATGTGGCAGAGCCTGCGAGGCGTCTGTTTCCTGGGGCCTGGCACGGAGCAGGTGCTCGACAGCTGTTGGCTGAGTAAGGAGAACGGGCCTGCAGGAGGACTGATGAGGTCACCAGCCTGTGGTTAGAGCAGTTGAATCGGCCATTGTTTGGAAAAACAGATGAGGCTAAACCCCAAATTAGCTCAGCCCATATTTAGTTAGTGATTGCATGTAAACCCCAGGCCCACCTCTGTCACAAATAGAAAGAGAAAATCACATCGTTCCTCGTCTGTAAAATATGGGCAGTAACTCCCACCATGAAGGATTCAAACAGGGCACAGAGCCAGCCTGTGAAAAGTGCTGGGTAAATGGCGGCCATTATTGCTCCCCCAAAAGGTGACGTGCAGAGGCAGGTACCGCTAGAGCAACTGCATCATCTACGATGTATGGCGCCCTGGCTGCAGGGCAGGCACGGCTGGGGCAGGGCCCCTGGTCAGGCAGATGTCTTCACAGCCATGAAATCACTGGGGACAGACACACTGGAAAACAGAGTTAAAGGGCCTGAGGATTTCTGAATTTGTGTTTGTAATATCCTAAAAGTAAAATTTCATTTGTCCTGCTAGTTACCACTTCTATACTAACGAGTGGTGTTCTTTTATTTTTCCTGCCATTGAGAAAAATGTAAAAGCTAAAATGTACTTTCCTGTGAGCATGCTGCTGGATAAGAAGGGACCGAGTGATTTCACTGCGTACACTCTGGACCGTAAGATGCGGTGTGTGCAGTTAGATTAAGACCAGGAAATGGGTTCCGAATTGAGAGGATGAAAGGAGGTCCTGAGACTTTAAAGTAAATAATTGGTTTTGTAAGAAAAAATGGCATTTAACAAGTCAATTCCGTGGTAGGAAATATTTTCCGGGCAGAGTTTTACTTGTAAAATAGTCCGAAGGCATCGCTGAGTTTCCTACAGTCGGCGAGCTCTTGGTGTGGCTTTCATATAAAAAGGCGAATAAAGCAAATTATCTGTCCCTTTTCAAACTCCATCTCTATGATGGAGACCAGTTTTGGTTTCTATTCTGCTTCCAGAAAGGGAGAGATTTAAAACCTAAATCAGGGCCCCTTCTCTGCTACGGGGACCGAATATGCCTCTCTATAACTAGTAGTTTTTATATTTTATAACCAATATTTTCCTGATTAGCAATAGTTTAATATTAGTTGAATATGTTTAAATATCTCCTATAGTAACCTGATAAGGAATGTATGCATATATAAGCTACCTACACACATAATTTTAAAAGATCAAAGTAATGCTCACCTATAGTACAAACAAGAAGTAACGTGTTATAAAATAATGAGTATTTTGATAAGTTGATGCCTAGGCACACACTAGAAGACATCAGCACAGAATATTGAGTACCCAGGGCCTGTCCCCTCAGGTAGAATCAGCATGAGTGAGACGGCTGCAAGGATAGTGACTCGGGGTGCGCTGTGCTGGGGACTCAGACACCAGGAACAGGGCTGCTGTTGGGCGACATCACTTTCCAAAATGGTGAACAACTCTTGGTAAAGTTCCAAAAAAGCTCCCAAAGTACAGTCAACCCTCAAACCCCCATTTGCAAGGTAACAGCATTCCCGGAAAATTCAAGAACATTAAAATTCAAAAGATACTGGGTGTCTAAACATAAAATGCAGTTAGGGTCTCAACCTCTACTGTCCCATTCAGGAGCCACAAGCCACTAGCCACATGTGGCTACTGAGCATTTGAAATGTGGCTACTCTGGATGTTGTAGACTGGACTTAGAATGAAAAAAAAAGAATGTAATGTATGTCATTAGTAATGTTTGTATTGATTATTGTTGAAATAACATTTTGGCTATACTGGGTTAAATAAAATATATTGCCAGCCTTAATTTTAGTTGTTTCTTTTTCCTTTTCTAAGGTAGCTACTAGAATATTGAAACTGCGATGTGCTGCATTACTGGAGGGCAGCGTCCTTGCGTTGGCTGAGTTTGGGAGAATCCTCACTCTGTGGGATGGTCTGGCTCACAGCGCAATATCCCACATCCTAGCCCTCCTCACCTGACTCCCAATCACTGTAACAACCAAAACCATGCTCACGTATCTCCAGAACCTCAGCCTTCCCCACAGCTCCCTTCCCCAGGGCGGGCCCACCTCACAGCCTTCTCGCACGGCTCTCGGCCTCACCCTGCGTGCTTCCTCAGCCCTGAACTCCTCGGACTCCCCTCACACCCAACTTTGCCCCCAGATCCTCTTTGACAGTGTTTCAAATCTCCCTCTGATCGCACAGACTCAAGCCACTTGGTATGCTCACCAAGAAAATGCATGAGCTGGGTCATAAAACAAATCTCAGTATGTTTAAAAGGATGCAAATCTTACAAAATATGTTCTCAGGTTACAACTGAATTATATTAGATCACAATAAAATGTTTATTAAAACTTCAAATATTGGAAACTAAACACATTGCTAAATAATCCATGATCATGGGTCTGGCCCCGTGGCCAAGTGGTTAAGTTTGCGCACTTCGCTGCAAGGCGGCCCAGTGTTTCATTGGTTTGAATCCTGGGCATGGACATGGCACTGCTCATCAAACCAAGCTGAGGCGGTGTCCCACATGCCACAACTAGAAGGACCCACAACGAAGAATATACAACTATGAACCAGGGGGGGGCTTTGGGGAGAAAAAGGAAAAAAATAAAATCTTTAAAAAAAAAAATCCATGCTCGAAGATTCATAAGAGAATTTAGAAAATATTTTGAACTGAATGAAAAGGAAAACACAACACATCAAAAATAGTAAGATGCAGGTAAAGCACTCTTTAGAGGAAAATTTATAATTTTATATGCATATACTAGAAAAGACATAAGTTGAAAACGAATGATCTAAGAAACTAGAAAAAGAAAAGCAATAAACAATAGAATTTAAAAAGCCAAAAGTTAGTTCCTTGAAAAGATTTGTAAAATTAATAAACTGGCAGTGCTAGTGAAGAAAAAAGAGAGAAAATACAAATAATCAATAGCAGGAATGAAGAAATATCTGTACGTCCCTTAGATATTAAAAGGATAATAAGGAAATATTTAAACAACTTTACTACAACAAATTCAACAATTTAGATGAACTGGAAAAATTCCTTGAAAGACACAAATTCCCATAACTGACTCAAACAGAAATGGAAAACTGGAATGGTCCTACACTTATTAAATATATTCATTATAAAAAACTTTTCCACAGAGAAAAATCCAAATTATCAAACATTTAACAAAGAAATAATACCAACATTACACAAACTTTCAGAGAAGAGAACACTGCAATTCACTTTATGAGGCAGCAAAACCCTGACGCCGCAGCCTGACAAAGACATTCCGACAAAGAAATCTGCAGACTGATTTTCCTCACGAACACAAATCTTCAAAATGCAACAAGCTTCAATGGAATATTGCCAAATATAATCCCACAATATGTAAATATATACATCTTGAGCAAATAGGGTTTATCGGAGTTCAACATTTGAAAATCACTGTGATTTACCACGTTAACACAATCAAAGAAAAATCCTACGATCACTGAAAAAAACTTGGCAAAATTCAACAGCTATTAATGATTTAAAAAACTCTCAGCAAACTAGGAATATGGAGGGAGCTTCCTTAAGTGGAAAAAGGCATCTACGGAAAACCTATGGGTAGCATCACATTTAATGGTGAAAGACCAAATTCTCTCCCCCTAAAACTGGGAATAAGGTGAGCAAGTCTTGTGCTGGAGGTCCCAGCCCATGTGTTCAATCAAGAAAAAAAGTAAAATCGTCTCTATTTGCAGACACAATTAACTCCACAGAAGATTCTAGCGAATAAAAACTGCCACTAGAATTAATAAAAACATTTATCAAGGTTGCAGTATACAAGGTCAATATACAAAAAAATTATATTTCTGTATGCCAGCAAAAAACACTTGGAAAATGAAGTTTAAAAAACAGCATTTCCAGTAGTATCAAAATACATAGAATACTTAGGAATACATTTAATGAAAGATATGAAAAACTAGAGTGAAAACTATAAAACACTGATGAGAAAAATTAAAAATGATCGAAATAAATGGAGCGACACAGCATGTTTGCAACTTGGCATAATCAACATTGTTAAGGTGTTTATTCTTCCAAAATCGATCCATAGATTCATCATAACCCGGAACCCCCAGCAGGCTTTCCGTAGGAAACAACAGTGCTTCTAAATTGTATTTGGAAATGCGGAAGACCTGGAGTAGCCAGTTATTTTGAAAAAGGAGAAGTGCTGATGCCGGCTTGTATTAGTCAGCTCAGGCCGCCATAACAAAACACCACAGACTGGCTGGCTTAAACATCAGACATTTTTCTTCTCTGAGTTCTGGAAGCTGGAAGTGCGAGAACCCAGATGAAGGTGTTGGGAGCTTTGTTTTCTCAGACCTCTCTCTCCTCCCTGTGCCCCCACACGTCTTTTCTCTGTGCACTGGAATCCCTGGCGTCTCCTCTGTTCCTCATAAGGACGCAGCCCTATTGAATTAGGGCCCCACCCGTATGACCTCGTTTAACCTTAATTACCTCTTTCAGGCTCTACTTCCAAATAGTCAAATTGGGGGTTAAGGCTTCCAACATGTGAGTTTGAGGGAGACACAATTCAGTCTATGACACGGATCTCACCCCTAAAGAGTCTGATTTAGCTGTTCTGGGGATCCTGCTCATAGGAAGCTCAGATGCTTCCAGAGTCTAACGAGCAGCCACCATTGAGAACCACTGAGCGAGGACAGAGGTCTCAACCTGTGGGTGCACTGAAGTTGCGCAGGTTCTCCTGGCTGACGTGACGCCAACCGGACCGCCTGAAGGATACTCTGTGAAGAGGGGCCCGATAGGAAGGAGTTCTATTCCAGACACTTCCCATACCCTGCATGGTCCTGGGATCAGCCACGTAATGTACTCAGCCCAAGGTCAGGTCCAGAGTGATGCTTGCTAAATAGAAGCCATGAGGCAGGCATTAACTTCACATCTACCCACTCCAACATTCAGGCTCTTTCCGCTAGACCCTAGTGACTTTCAGGCTGTGAGGAAACACCGCAGTAGAAGAGAAGAGCAGTAACATTCTCATATGATTTAGCCTGGAGCCCCTAGGTTTGGATGTTTGTGGGTTTTACTCATTTTAAAGTTCCTGTGTTTGTATGCTAACATCTTTTAGATGTACCAACCCAGAGCCATCAGTGCTGACCTAGCCGCCTCTTGCTTCCTCCATTCCACCAACACCTCACCAGCCAGAGGATCTGACAGCGAGAACCGTGGAGCGTCCTACAGCCAATCTAACAAATATGGAACACTTAAAAACACACTCAATTTCTCCTCCAGTTGCTTCCTCAGGATTAAAGAGACTATTTTTAGGATCCGTGTGATGACAACTGCCAAGACGCACAAGGCGTTTCCAGCATTTGCATCTACTTATCTGAGTAAAGATAAAGGGCTCACCTTCCCCACCCCCGCCGCCCCTCCCCGTGCTGTCCCCTTTATCTTCCACATCAGTGAGGGCAGAGGTCTGCAGGTCCCCCATGCCTTTCCTCCAGTCCTATCCCAGCTGGATGTGCCACCAGAGCCTGGCTCTGCCTCCTCGAACTAACAAATTTTGGGGCTGCCCCACCACTGTCCGCAGTGTAGACCCCGTCCTGACTTCCTAGGGAGGGAGAAAGGAGCTGAGAAGGCAAAGGGCAAGCCAGAGAGAAAAAAGAAAACCAGGCGGTCACGGAGCACCAGGGCCAGCTCCCCAAGCCTTCCCCCGCTTCCTCCCTCCCCAGCTCGGGTCTCTGCGGCTGCTCCCTCCAGAGATGCGAAGGCCATATTAGGCGCTTTTTGGGCTCCTCTTTCACAGGGCTTGGTCCCCAGGCTGGCAGGGCCTAAAAGGCTTTGGTTGAGAGCAGCAGAAACTTGGAGACAAGTAGTAGATTCCATTCCGCAGAGTCATGTTCCTTTCCTCTCCTCCCTCCCCCCAGGCCCTTCCCGCAAGCGCAGACTCCCACCAGCGGCCCTGTCAACAGAGAGCGGCTCCAGCACCTTAGGCTCCGTCAGGGCGGCCGCCCTAAGCTGCTTAATGACCTGCCTCTGGGTGGTCAGGCTGACCTGACTCGCAGAAGCTTCTTGAGATGGAAAAAGTCTACGTTTTTAAAGTGTGGGATGGGGGGGAAGTGTTAGGATATGAGAGTTTGACGTCAGAACTTAAATCGAAAATCCTTTGACCACTTGAGAAAAAAAATTGCAGAAACACAGAGGAAAGTATTCTCTTTTGCTTTTGAAGTGAGAACACAAACTTATTTCATTCATTTATTCACTGTTTCTATGATAACTTATCATTTTCTAAGAGGGAGGCCCCGTTAGGTGCTATAGGGAATAAGAACGTGACCCAGGTGTCAGCAGGATTTCTTGGATGTCTGGGTCAGGCAAGGTTAAGTTGACTCCATTTCTTCTTTGCCCTGCCCTGTAAAAGTCCAAATTTCCCCTAAGTATCCTAGCGATTTCCAGGGGCTTATGTTCTCTAGGTCAGCTCTTTCTCCCTGTCTCCGTTGCTCTGTTGCACACCTCACGGAGTCACAGAACTCTTCCACAAAAGTTGACTAACACAGGATTTGTGCCTAGGATAGATTTCATGAAGAAGTGAGACGGGTGAGAAGGAGGAATTTATATTACAGAAACACAAACAACTTCCAATAGGGTGTTAGACACCCTATTTTTTAAATACCCTCCAGGGCATCCAGGTCTGATAAAATAATGTAAAACTGGACCAATATGATGCAACGGCTTTGGGACACTGGATAGAAACCATTAGAGGACCACCCTCCCTGAGGAAAGTGAAACATGAGCTGAGCGCCACACCTGCCATGGCTTTCTGCTTGGGGACACTTCCCATGTCACAGCATAGGAAAGGAGCCCCCCAGAGCAGCTTGGTGCTCATGGGCGAGAAGTGACAGAGATCTGAGTTCAGGGCTGCTGAGGTGACTGGAATTTGCAGGGCGGGTTACAGAGGAGGAGAAAGCCTGCGCAGGGAACGGGCACCAGAAGCCGCCACAGCGGTTCCCTTGGGCCTCAGCCTAATACTGAGCTGGGCGTGACTAGGACAAGACCCCACAGGCCGGGCAGAGAACAGCCACTGAGGGGCCGTGAGATGAATGGAGACTTTGGAAATCACACAGCGTGGGAAGCACTGGAGTCTGACCATACCTAACATCCCGGTCATTTAGCTGAGACCCTAGAGCGGACGGGGCACATTAGGACGGCTGCTCCACCCCCGGGCAGGGGCCCCTCTAAACCTTCCCTCACAAAGCCTGCTAACAAGACTTGGAAGGTGAAGACTTATCAGCAAATTAACTGCCTCTCTGAATAAAACTACTCACTACTTAAGGGAAGACAACCAAAGACAGACGCTCAACAACGGAGCATCCACAGTATCCAGCATAGAATCCAAGGGAGTGAGTGTTCAATGGGGACAGAGTTTCAGTTTGGGCAGATGAAAGAGTCCTGGGGATGGTTGGTGGCAATATTTGTACAACAATATGAAGGTACTTAATGCCACTGAGCTGTACCCTTAATAATAGTTAAAATGGTAAATTTTATGTTATGTATATTTTACCACAATTTTTAAAAATGCCCTCTAAGACTACTGCTTCCAGGAATAACAAGGACAAGATGTACCCTCCTCTTTGAAACACTAAAACACCAGAAAAAAATATATGAAACAATGCCTTGCAGACAGTGGGCATCAGGCAGCACAAGACAGTAATCCTTCAGAAAGGGGAGACAAATGAGGGGAGCCCTACAATGTCCCTGCTGTTACTGCCTGCACAGAGTGTCCAGGCTACAGCACAGGGATGGGAAACCCCAATGAAGCCGGTGGTCTCCCTGAACTGAGGGAATGGAGCTGGGAGTCAAAAGAGGCCAAGGCAGCCAGGGTTCAGAAGGCAGAGTCCCCAGAGAGAAGGGAACCCTACAGAGAGAGGGTCCCAGAGACTGGCAGAGGCTCGCCCTGAGTCTCCAGCCAAGTACTGATCAACACACGCATATGAAGAAAGTAGCAGAGACTGGAGAAAGAATCACACAAAAGACCAGAAGAATAATCCCTATGCTGGTTCCAAACAGCTAGAATACAAGGTTTGTAATTTACGAGGCATCAGCTAGAGTACTGAGAAGGTATTGCTTCAGGGCCGAAGAAAAGATCAGCCCCAGATTAAAATCTACTCTACTCTCAACGAACAAAGTTTAAAACAAATGATAAAAGTATCAAACTATTTCCAAGTACCTTAATTGCGTTGCAGAACCAGGATCAGGAAGTTTTACAGGTATAGAAAAGTATCTGGCACACGACAGGATAAAAGTTACATTGTCTGGCATTCAGCAAAAAATAACCAGGCATGCAAAGAAGCAGGGAAATATGATCCATAATGATGAGGAAAATCAATCAATAGAAACAGACCAAAAAATGACACAGATAATAGAAATAGTAGACAAGGACACTAAAAGTTATTATAACCATATTCTGTATGTTCAAGAAGGTAGAGGAAATGTTAGGCAAGTTAAGTCGAGACAGGAATATTGAAAAGACCTAAAATGAACTTCGAGAGTTGAACTTTACAATGTCTGACATGAAAAATACACTTGGTGGTATTAACAACACATCAGACAGTACAGGGAAAAAAAATTAGTCAACTTAAAGACATAGCAATACTACCCAAAATGAAACAGAGAGAGAAAAAAAAGACTGAAAAAAAAAAAAATGAACAGAGCATCATTGAGCTGTAAGATAACTTCAGGAAGCCTAACATACCTGTAATTGGACACCACAGGAAAGGAGGGAGGAGGACAAGAAAAAGATCTGAATAAATAATGGCTGAGAATTTTCCAAATTTGATGAAAATCATAAATCCACAAATCCAGGAAATTCAATGAACTATAGAAGCACAAGAATCATGAAGAAAATTACATCATGCACATCATAATCAAATTGCTGAAAATCACTGATAAAGAGAAAATCTTAAAAAACAGCCAGAGAAAAAAGGCACACTATGGGGGCTGGCCCAGTGGCACAGCTGTTAAGTGCACTCGTTCCACTTTGGTGGCCCGGGGTTCGCCGGTTCGGATCCCAGGTGCAGACATGGCACCGCTTGGCAAGCCATGCTGTGGAAGGCGTTCCACATATAAAGTAGAGGAAGACGGGCATGGATGTTAGCTCAGGTCCCATCTTCCTCAGCAAAAAGAGGAGGATTGGCAGTAGTTAGCTCAGGGCTAATCTTTTTCTTCTTCTTCAAAAAAGGCACACTACATACAGTGAAACAAAGACAGGAATGGCATGAGATTTCATATTGGAAACAGTCTGAACCCAAAGATGGTGGAGCAAATATGTTTAGAGCATTGAAAGTAAAAAACTGTCAGCATGGACTTCTACACTTATCAGAAATGTCTGTGGCTGGTCCCATGGCCGAGTGGTTAAGTTCGCGCGCTCCGCTGCACGGCGGCCCAGTGTTTTGTTGGTTCGAATCCTGGGCGCGGACATGGCCCTGCTCATCAAGCCACGCTGAGGCGGCATCCCAAATGCCACAACTAGAAGGACCCACAACGAAGAATATACAACTATGTACTGGGGGGCTTTGGGGAGAAAAAGGAAAAAATAAAATCTTTAAAAAAGAAAAAAAAGAAATGTCTTTCACAAGAAGGCAAAATAAAGAGTTTTTCAGGCATTCAAAAGCTGAATGAATTCATCACTAGAGACCTGAGCCATAAGAAATGTTAAAGGAAGTCCTCTAGGCAGAAGAAAAAAAATAATATAAATCTGCATCTACATAAAGGTGGAAAGAGTACTGGAAATACTACATATATTTACAAATATTAAAGAGGGTTTTTTTCTTATTTAAAAAAATCTCAAGAGATCATTGAGATGCATATCATTAGCCACTAGGAAAGTGCGAATCAAAACCATGATGAGATACCACTTCATACCCATTTCGATGGCTGTAATCAAGAAGATGGGTCATAGCTAGTGCTGGTGAGAATGTGGAGAAATTGGAACCTTCGCACACTGCTGGTGGGAATGTAAAATGTGCAGCCACTATGGAAAACAGTCTGGCAGTCTCTCAAAAAGTTAAACACTGAGTTACCATATGAATTATACACTTTAAATGGGTGACTTGTATGTGAATTATATCTCAATAAAGTTGTTACCAAAAAAGATAATTCACTTTTTAAAACTAAAATAATTGCAATATACTAGAGTTCATAATTTATAGTGTTTAAAATGTATAACAACAATAACACAAAGGTCAGGAGGGGGAAATGAAAGAATACAGTCGTGAGGTTTTTATAATATATGTAAACTGGCATAATATTACTTGAAGGAAGTTAAAGATTTAGATTATAAATCATAAATCAACCACTAACATAAAAAAACCCCAAAGAGATAGCTAATAAACAACAAGAAGAAGAAATAATGTAGAATTAGAAAAAATACACAATTACTCAGAAAGACGGCAAAAAAGAGGAAAACGAGAATAAAAAGATACTGCAAATAGGAAGCAAATAGCAAGATGGTAGATTTAAACCCAACCAGAGCAACAACTACATGAAATGTAAATGTCCAAACATCCCAATTAAAAGGCATAAATTCTCATGTTGGCTAAAAATGTCATACCCAACTATATGCTGCTTATAAGAAATCTAGCTGAAATATACAGACAAAAATAGGTTAAAAGTAAAGAGATGGGAAAAGATACACTGTTCTAACACTAACCAAAAGAAAGCTGGAGTAGCTATATTAGTATCAGACAAAGCAGATGTCAGAGCAAAGAATACTGCTGGAGATAAAACATGGTCATTTCATAATGATGAGTCAATTCATTAAGAGGACATGATACTAAATATTTATGTACCTAATAACATAGCTTCAAAATATACAAAGTAAAATCAGTTAGAACTCCAAGAAGGGACAAATCCACAATCTTACGCAGAGATTTCACAACTCTAGCTGGGAGAATAAATTGCAGGAAAATCAGAAAGACTACAGAAGGCTTGAATAACACTAACAACCAATGCCACTGGTTGAGTGGCATTCATAAAACACTGCCCCAAACAACAGGAGAAAACACATTGTTTTTAAGTACACGTAAAACATTTGCCAAGATAGACCATGCTGTGGGTCACAAAAAAATTCTTAATTTTAAAAGGATGCAAATCATGCAAAGTATGTTCTCTGACTCATGGAATGAAATTGGAAATCAGTAACAGAAAGATGTATAAAAACTCCCCAAATATTTGGAAACTAAATAACATATACCTATAAAAAACCCATTGGTCAAACTGAAAATCACAATCAAAATTAAAAAATATTCTGAACTGAATCAAAATGAAAATATAACATTATAAGCTCAGATGGGTTTTATGATGAATTCTACCAAACATTTATGAAAGAAATTAAAGAAATTAGTACCAATTCTACACAAACTCTTTCAGAAAATTGAAGAGGGAATACTTCTGATCTCATTATATGAGGCCAAAAATCACTGTGTTATCAAAACCAGAGAAAGACATTACAAAGAAAAGATAATATAGACTAATATCCTTCATGGACTTAGATACAAAAATTCCAAAACAAATTAGAAAATTGAATTTAATAATAGTATGACCAACATCACCTTACACCCATTAGAATGGCAAAAATAACCAAAACAAAAAGTGACAAATGTTGGAGAGGTTGTGGAGAAAAAGGAACCCTCATACACTGCTGGTGGGAATGCAAACTGGTGTAGCTGCTATGGAAAACAGTATGGAGATTTCTCAAAAAATTAAAAATAGAAATATCATATGACCCAGCCATCCCACTACTGGGTATCTATCCAAAGAACTTGAAATCAGCAATTCCAAAAGTCCCATGCACCCCTATGTTCATTGCAGCATTATTTACAATAGCCAAGACTTGGAAACAACCTAAGTGCCCATCAACTGATGATTGGATAAAGCAGATATGGTATATAGATACACAATGGAATACTACTCAGCCATAAAAAAGGATAAAATCGTCCCATTCACAACAACATAGATGGACCTTGAGGGAATTATATTAAGTGAAATAAGCCAGATAGAGAAGGACAATCTCTGTATGACTCCACTCATATGAGGAATTTAAACATGGGGACAAAGAGAACTGATTAGCGGTTACCAGGGGAAAGGAGGGGTGGGGAGTGGGCACAAAGGGAGAAGTTGTGCACCTACAACATGACTGACAAACAATAATGTACAACTGAAATTTCACAAGGTTGTAAACTACCATAATCTTAATAAAAAGTAAAAAGAAAAGATAAAAAGAAAAACAAACAAAAAAAAATGATGACAAAATGAAGTTTATCCCATGAAAGAAAGAATGACAACATTTGAAAATCAATCAATGTAATTTACAGTATTAAAAGACTAAAAAAGGAAACTATATTATCATCCAAATTGATGCACAAAGCCATTCAAGTCCAACATTGATTTCTGATTAAAAAAAAAATCTCTCAGGAAACCAGGAATATAAAAGAACTTCTTCAATCTCATAAAGGGCATCTATGAAAAACCTACAGCTAATATTACACTGAGTAGTAAAATACTGCGTGCTTTCAGCCTAAGATGAGGAACAAGTCAAGGCTGTCTGCTCTCACCACTTCTATTCAACACTGTAGTTCATCGCATTGTAAGCAGTTCAATAAAACAAGAAATGAAAGGCATCCAGATTGGAAAGGAAGAATTAAAACTGTCTTTATTGGGGCCGCCCCGTGGCCAAGTGGTTAAGTTCGCACACTCTGCTTTGGTGGCCCAGGGTTTCACCAGTTCGCATCCTGGGATGCGGACATGGCACCGCTCCTCAGGCCATGTTGAGGTGACGTCCCACATGCCACAACTAGAAGGACCCACAACTAAAGAAAAAAAATACACAACTATGTACTGGGGGGTTTTGGGAGAAAAAGGAAAAATAAAATAAAATCTTAAAAAAACCCCGCAAAAAACCTGTCTTTATTCACCAATGCTGTGATCATCTATGTAGAAAATTCTTCAGAATCTACAAAAAAGCTACTAGAACTAATAAGCAGGTTTAGCCAGGTTGCAGGATATAACATAAATATACAAAAGCCACTTGCATTTCAATAGCCAAGTAATAAACAATCAGAAATTGAAATTAAAATAAACATCAACAGCAGCATCAAAAAGAAAATACTTGCAAATAAACTTGACAAAATAGGTGCAAGATCTGTAGAGTGAAAACTACAACCATTCCTGAGAGAAATTAAAGGAAACTTGAATAAATGGAGAGAGATACCATGATCATGGAATGGAAGATTCAATATTGTTAAAACGTCAAGTCTCACCACATTGATCAAAGATTTAATGCAATCCATATCAAAATTCAAGAAGGCTTTTTCGTAGAAACTGACAAGCTGATCCTAAAATATATATGAAAACCAACAGAACAGAATAGCCAAAGGCAAATTTGAAAAAATAAAGTTGGAGGGCTTACACTACATGATCTCAAGCCCTAATATAAAGAAACAGCAATCAAGACAGTGGCATAGGGGCCAGCCCGGTGGCATAGCGGTTAAGTACGCATGTTCCACTTTGGCGGCCCGGGGTTTGCCGGTTTGAATCCTGGGTGCGGACACGGCACCGCTCAGCAAGCCATGCTGTGGCAGGCGTCCCACATATAAAGTAGAGGAAGATGGGCACAGATGTTAGCTCAGGGCCAGTCTTCCTCAGCAAAAAGAGGAGGACTGGCAGCAGTTAGCTCAGGCCTAATCTTCCTCAAAAAAAATAAAGAGTGGCATAAAGATAGACAAATATATCATTTGAACAGAATAGAGAATCCAGAAATATGTCCACACTTACAGTGTCAATAGATTTTCAACAAATGTGCCAAGGCAGTTCAATGGGGAAAGGATAATTTTTTCAAAAACTCATGTTGAAATAATCAGTTAGCTGTACACAAAAGAAAAATGAACTTCAATCTTCATGAAAACGCCACACACAAAAATTAACTAGAGATGGACCATAGACCTAATTGTAAGAGCTAAAACTATAAAACTTCTAGGAGAAAATCTTATTGGCCTTGGGTAGTTTGGCAGATTAAAGGAAAAAATGCACAAAGTATAAAAGAAAAATAATAAATTGAACATTATCAAAATTAAAAACTTTTCCTTTTCCTATTTTGTTAAAAATAGTTAAGAAAATGAAACACTAAGCCACACACAGACTTGAAAAATATATTTACAAAACATATATCCAAAAACTGTCTTATGTTTAGAATACAGAAAGTACTTCTACAACTCAATCATAGGAAGAAATAACCCAATTTTAAAAATGAGTCAAATATTTAAACAGGCATTTCCATAAAGAAGATAAATGGATTGCAAATAAGCACAGGAAAAAATGCTCAACATCACTAGTTCTTAAAGAAATGCAAGCTAAAACCCCAAAGACATACCACTACATATACTAAAATGGCTACAATTTTAAAATTGTACTATATGCTTCCACACTGCACTTATTGCTTCGTGCCATTTGCCACATTTCTTTCCGCTTCTTATTTGGAACTCAGTTGTCTTTTTTTTTCTTTTTTTTTGCTGAGGAGGATTCACCCTGAGCTAATATCTGTGTCAATCTTCCTCTAATTTCTTAGTATGTGGGCTGCCAGCACAGCATGACAACTAACAGAGCACTGTAGGTCCGTGCTCAGGAACTGAACTTGGGCCACCAAAGCAGAGCACGCTGAACTTAACCACTAGGCCACGAGGGCTGGCCCACTCAGCTGTCTTATACAGTGTTGGTATTTCCTGGAGCCTCTGGAGTATGTACGCCAGCAAAACAGGGTTGTAAACCAAGTAAGAGAAAAGCATGCATTTGAGGCAGGTGTGGGTCCAATCCAGGATGGCAATAAAGGTAACTCTAGGATGGACACGGGGCAGGAGGCTGGGAGGATAGGCTAAAGGCACAGAAGAGAAGAAGAGAGAAGCAAACAAAGAGGGAAAGAGAGCCAACGAAAAATTTTAGGAAAATCCAAGGGCAAAACAGCCTTGCCTAATTAGAACAGAAGTCAGTGGGCTCCAAGAACAGAGTGGGCTCCTACCACACATAAGATGAGAATGGAACAGAAGATATTGGGGATTCAGTGAAGGCATATGTTTCTTGTCCCAACAACAATGTGAGTGGCACAGGGGTTGTAGCATTGTAACCACGGAGAAAGCCATGTAACCATGGGACACCACTTGTGTGGCCTCATGAGGTAACAGGAAGGGGACCCCACTGCAGCTACGGCATGGGTGCATGCGGCAGGTGAAATAGGATTTCCAAGGATTCTGTGGGCTGCATGGCTGGAGGAGGTTTTGTCACATGTGGGAACCTGAGATTTTCTGGCTGAAGGGGAGAAGTGGCCAACAGATGAATGGCTCCAGCAGAGCTGGCCTAGCACTATGAATGCTGACTCAGACATTTTCCAGCTACGTGGTGACCTTGGGAAAGTTATTTAGCCTTTTAGGTTTGTTTCCTCATCTGTAAAATATGAGTACAAGTAATCTCTACTTTGTAGGTTATTGGGGAAATTAAACACTGGGGTGTTCGTAATCACTCTGCAATAGCCGGAATGCTTTACTACGCTTGACAAATAGTCATTCGTAAAAGCACGTTGTGAGACTGAGGGGCAGAGGCCATGTCTGGGGGTTGTGAGGAGGGTCCGACCGGGGTTGGGGGCACCAGATTTGAAGGCCACCATAGCCAGTTCGTGGTGTGTGGCTCTTGTCCGGTAGCTGGGGTGGGTTTTTTAAGTGTTTATTGATCAGCTACTATATGCAAGGCACCCTCATTTAATGTGTGTTGTGATTGTGGAAACTGAGGCTCCAAGAGGTTAAATAACTTACCGAGGCCACACTACGGAAGGGATGCAGGGAGTAGGGGCGTGGTGGGATGAAGGGAAGCCTGGGGGTCCTAGCCTGCAGTGGGAGCAGCGGGAGGGGGCTGGCTGCTCCAGCCCCGATGCTGTTGTGGGCTACAGTAAGGCCAGGTGTGAGGAGGTGAAGTGAGAAGGAGCCTGTGACCTGGGGTCAGGGGGTAGTGAGTGAAGGAGCTCGGGCCCAGGATATGGGGGCCCACTGAAGTCCTCCCAGCCCTGCACGGCAGATCCACTGAAGCCAGGTCTGTGGGGCCTGATTGGGTCCGGTATTTCAAATGACTAGAGGAGAACAGCAGTGGGGCAGGGGTGTCGAGGGTAGAGCAAAGGGTGAGCTAGGAGGCTGACAGAACACAGTTAAATTGCATCCTAAATGCCCCCTCCCTGGCCCCGGGGCCAGTCCCCTGTGAGTCTAAGCCCACATGCAGAACTAATATTTAACGAGGGCTCACCAGCAAGGTGTACTGCCTGCCAGATGCATAGGTGCCTCCACATGACATCGGCTGTCTCAGCCTCCCGCCCGGCCCATGGGGGCCCTATCCATGCCCTGGGAACCTCCCACCTCTGTACACCCACCAAATCAAGGGGTAACATTGGCCTCCTCGCTCTCCTTAAGCACCCAGCAGGCTGTCCTTGGCTGGCTTTGTTCTTGCTTTCACTCTGCCTGGGCTGCACGCCCTTCTCCCTTCCTCCACCCCCGCCCCCCCTCGCCCCCACTGCCCCGTCTCCTTCAGGGCTGCACTCCCCGGCTTCTCTAAAATTGTGACCCCCCCTCCCCTCCCATACACACGGCCTCACCCCTTTCCCGGCGCCATTTTTCTCCAGATTACCGGTGAGTACCAAGTATTTTACTGTCACAGCTGACGCCAGTCTCCCCTGCTGGAACGTTGAGGACTGAGGATGGGCCTTTTATCTCTTCTGTTCCCTGTTGTATCTCCAGCACCTGGAACAGCGCTTGCACATGCTAGATGTTCAATAAAGATTTGATGAATGACTGAATGAGCAAATGAATAGCCGATGTGCTGGAGTTCATGAGCCCATCAAAATGATGAGGACCATATGGCTTACTCCCAGAGAGGCTCCCTGGGAGAAGTGAAGGTGGAAGCGGGGATGAGGCCCTTGTTCCCCAGGAGAGGTCCCCAGTGGGGACAAGGAGGATGGGAGGGGGGAGATGTCGGCTCAGTAGCCTCATAAAGGCCCAGGAAACAGGGTTGGATGGCCATGGCCCTAAGGGAAGGGTTGTAGCAAGAGCTACACCTCGGCTTTCAAAGGTCTGGCCAATGTAGAGGTGGTGGTAGTTTTGCAACTGGAAGCAAAGGCAGCGTGGCCTCCAGTGAGGCCCCCAGAAAAGCTGGAGTCCTGCTGGCACTGGGGCAGCAGCCAGCGTCTGGAGGCACAGTGTTGGTCTGTTCAATCGCTTTCTTTTTTGGAGGCTGTTGGCTCACCCCACTGGAATGGGGTGGCACTTCAGGACACGAAGCTCGGAGCTGGTGGCAGATTTCTTGGAACCGGTAGCAGGGAGATCTAAATTAAGACCTTTCTATCACACCAAATAAATAGAAGCTGAAAGAGAAGGCTGAAGGAATTAGGCAAAATGCCTTTATACATAAACTTTTGAAAAACGGAGGGGAAAAAAGTTAGAAAACAGAATGGTTTTTATTCGCTCGAGTCCCAAGGTATTTGCTGAAAACAATGACACCTCTGTTTGACACAAAAGCACATATTAGAAAGAGCAAGTCTCTCTCTTTGAAGTGCCCTGCCACAGAAGCCCGGGTAATAAATGCCAGCGGCTCTGATGTGGAGGTTCTGTGGCAAGGCTGAGGGCTGGCCCGATTTCAAGCCCCACACTCCCTCCAGGGAGGTAAGAGGAGTCGTCCCTGGCTCGGAGCTGTCCTCATGGGTGTTTCTTGCTTGGCACCCCGTGAAGCACACCTGCTTTGGATTTACCTGCACGCTCCTGAGGCAGGGCCTCGCCAGAGGTAAAGAGGGTGCCTGCCCTGGCTTTTGGCAGAGGAACACCTGCAGCAAGGGCCCGCTGTGACGGAGGAACAAAGCTGCTGCTGGGAGGGGCTCTGAAGGCATTACTAAGAGGCTGACTCAACGACAGACTTCGGGCCTCTGTCTCTGATCCAGCATGTCCTGGGCACAGTGGTGAGCAGTGTCTTCTTTCCAGGATGGCAGTGAAAGGGGAGCAGACCCAGGACGGGGCCCAGGAAGGGGGCAGAAGGCACCTACGGCAGCGACAGTGAGGACCTTCACCAAACAGAGCAGACTAAATCATCTCAGAAGGGTTTATGTGTTACAGGACCCTAATCACCATGTCCAACAGGAAATGAGAAAGACACTAAGGGCCACTTCAGTGCCATCAGACCAGCTGTTTCTCCTTCAGACCAAACTCCTGCCGTCACAGGAGGGAGGCCTGATATGTAGCATTTGTCAGTTTTTGTGGTGTAAACACTCCCACCATAGCCAATTTCAAGCTACCTATGTGACACCATTGAGCAGAGTTGGTGAGAGATGCACAGAATCCCATTATCTAGTATTTCCACCATACAGATACTGCATACACCAGTAACCCCCAAAAGCATAGATAATAATGAACTGTAGTAATCAGAAAGCAACTGCCTTTGTTTTTTATATAATTTATTTAATACTGTAAATTTATAAAATTCAATTTTCAATAGTAGTTGTGTTTAACAGCCAGCTCGCAAAATTCCTGAAAGTTTAACAATGAGCTCTTGTGACTGGGGCCAGGGAGCCAACTCCAGTGCCCCAGACTTCCCCTGGTCCAAGAACGGCAAGACTGGTCCTTGCAAAGTGGCTGGTCCCCCTTGCCAGTACCAGGCAACTCCGAGATAACACGCACGACCTTTCTAGCAAGGTGTGGTCTGTGGCCTTTTTCTCTTGACTCGGCAGCAATAACAAGTTTGGCATGAGGCTCACGTTCTTCACTACCCTACAGAGCAGCTTCCAGAAGACCCGCCGGCTGGCAGGGGTCAGCGCTGGGAGGCTGCAGGAGCTGCCAACCCAAGGAAGGCGCACCTGTTCTGCGGTGACAGGGACAGGTGGGCTCCGGGCCTCAGGGTGGGAATTCAGTCTGACAGCTGTGAGGGCTGTGTGCACAGGTGGGTGACAAGCCTCTCCAAGAGCTCCACCAGGGACAGTGGCAATCCCCGTGCCTGCCAGGCCCAGGTTCATCATTTTTTTTCTTTATTGGAGGGAGCTTTGTTGTTGTTCAGTTTTGTGCAACTAAAGTGCAGACATTTAAAAAGTGTAGCTCCATGAATTTTCCAAATGATACCTTCCTGTAAGCATTGCTCAGCTGAAGACTACAGAACATCTCCAGAGCCCTGACGGGCAACCTTGTGCTCCTTCCTGTCAGCAGCCGCAGCATCTCGGAGGTAACTACGATTCTCACCTCTCCCACCATGCTTTCTTCTTCTGGGAATTCACATCAATGGACCTCTATTTTGCCTGGCTGGGTCTGCTCAGCATTATGTTTGCGAGATTCTTCTGTTTCATGTAGTGGTAGTTCCTTCATTTCATTATTGGGAAGCATCCCACTGGATGGATATACCACGATCTGTCCATCCTTCTGTTGATGGACATTTGAGTCCTTTCCCGTCTGAGGCTATTATGAATGAAGCGAGCATGAAACTACTTGTACTACTGCATGTATTTCAAGTGTATGCGTGAGTGCAATTGTGTCACAGGTCCTACAGTATTAGCTTTAGTAAATTGTTATCGTGGTTCTACCAATTTACACTCGCTAGCAATGTATGAAAGTTCAGTTGCTCCACATCCTCACTAACACTTGGTATGGTCAGTCTTTTTTTATTTTAGCCATCCTGGTGGGTATCCAGAAATATCTCATTGCGGTTTTAATTTATATTTTCCCTGATGATGGATACTGAACAAATTTGGCTATCAATGCCTATTAATCATCTGGATATTTGTGAACTGCCTATTCAAATCTCTTGCTCATTTCTAAATATTTTTTTATTGATATGTTAATAGTTCTTTATAAATTCTGGAGTCATTTGTTGGATTTCTTCCACTTCATGGCTTGACATTTCACTGCCAATCCTCTTCTTTTTGCTGAGGAAGACTGGCCCTGGGCTAACATCCACGCCCATCTTCCTCTCCTTTATACATGGGTCGCCTACCACAGCATGGCTTGCCAAGCAGTGCCATGTCCGCACCCAGGATCCGAACCGGCAAACCCCGGGCCGCCAAAGCAGAATGTGCGCACTTTACCGCTGCACCACTGGGCCGGCCCCAAGGATTTTACTATTAATTTATATACCTTCCATGCCACTTTTTCAAAACCCTTCTCTCCACCTGAAATTACACTATTTGTTTTTTGTCTACTTAACTGGAAAACAAGTTTCATGGGGTCCTTGTCTCTCTTTTACTGCTCTATCGAAGCATCTAGGAGGCAGTAGGCACTCAACACATATTTGTTTCCACTAGTTTCCAGGCCTTGTCCATCCTCCTCAGCAGAGCACTGAAGGTACACAGCTACACGAAGGTAGAGTCTCCCCTTAGCAGATCATGTCAGAGTGAAGAGGAGAAAATAAAAAGGGATTAGACTCTACTGATGATCAATTCTTTTTACAACTATTCTTTTATTAACGTTTGACTAAAGTTTATTAATCAAGTTTGACTAAAGTTTAAAACACCTAAATACATTTTCCATTTCTTTCATGAAGAGTCACACTGGAGATGTTTCTGATCCTCATTCTGACAGCCTGTCCTCCCAGCCCCTTCACTGTTTCTAATCAGCCTCATCAACAAGTACACATTGATGAACGGAGTTCCACCTTTGCTATTGTCTCTTCCACCTGTTTCCTTTAACCCATTTCTCCAGAGAGGCTCATCCCATGGAAAAACTCTAAAATAGTTTCATTGCTTCAGTTTTGTGGTGTGTTCATCACTTTGCCCACCTGCCTCAACTATACAGTCTTTGAAATCACCTTAAAACGTAGCAAAATTGTGCCCTCCTGGGGCACCATTCCAATTTTATATTGGATTAGCCATTATTTATAGCATAGTTGAGTCAGAGGGAAAATAAACTCTTGGGAATAGTCACTGCTTTAAGTTATACATGATTTTGAATTAAATGCTATCAGAGTAAAAACAAATACTGGTACTACTGGCTTTCTTCAATCATCTCTTACTGCTCAGTATACCCAGAGGGTCCTCTAAAAGGGAGACCCTGCTGATCGGCCTGAGGAGGCCATGAATCCACAAATCCATAAAAGAAAAAATCCATACTGAGAAATGCAATTTGATTAACTTCAACATTCTTATAAGTATTCACAGGAAAAAGCTCTTACTTTAGCCTAAAAGAGTAAACTCTGTCATCTCTGCATAAACTTCCCATTCACAAATTCAAACAGCGAATCTTGTGAACTTGAGCTTGAACCTTTATCCAGGCACAAAGCAATGTTCTGATCCAGGCTCTCAAATGTCCTAAGACCAGTGGTTAGACTCCTCGGGCATAAGAGGGCTCTTCTTTGTAAATGAAGTCACTTTTTAAAATGTTAACATAACGTTTGTGTCTTGAATTTTCAAGTAAAATGCATTTTTACAATTATTTGAGAAAGACTGTACAAGCACGACAGTAAACTGCTATTATTTTAGAATGCTCTTTATTTTGACACTTACAGGACATGTGTAAGGCATGTTCACAAGTATTGGAAGTTATGTACAAAACACGTTCTCTCACTCTCCAGCTGCTCTCTTCTTTCATACCTGCTGCTTTAAAAGTTGGTCCCTCCTACATATCTTAGTATCTACAGTTCTCAGTTATTATGAACATGCAGACAATGCTTTAGGGACCTGCATGGAGAATCTGCTTCAAAATAGCGAGTGAGCTTCTATGGACTAAGTCACTATCACATCAAAACTCACAAGGAACCAAGGCACAGGAAGGCGACCACATCGGCTCATGAACTTGGGATTGTGAGCTTCCAGGGGAACAAAGAACACACTGAAAAACATTTTTGATCCTTCCTGTTTGAGAGAAATGGAATGTGTCCAGAATTCATGTTTCTACATTGACCACTGTCTAAAGTCACTAAAGATATCTAATTTTTCACAGTTTCTAACGCAGTTACAGTTTTGTTCTCAAGCCACAGTACAAGAGTGCATGCATTACTTTACACAAACGTCAACCCCGGAGCAACTGTAACAGGGACACTTCAGGACTGTCTAATTACACAATCTCTTTTGGTGGTGGGAGAAGGAAGGGGCATGGTGGTGACTGTTTCCCCACAGTGACTGTTGTGTGAGACAGATACCCAAACGCTTGTCATCTAAGTAATGAAGAAGGACAAATGCCACTAATGAGAATAGTAAGGTACTCAGAGAGTAAGTTCCAAATGTGGGGTTGGGATGATGAATATGCAGCCTTGGTTTTAGGGACAAAAAAGGCTTGGCTGATACTAATAAAATGTTTTGTACTCGATTTTCAAAAATCAGATTCTATCTTTACAAGATGAAAAATAAGCACTTTACAAATCTACTAGGGGGAAATAAAATCATGAAATGAAAAATAAAAATTATGCAGTGTTTCAAGAAGAGATTTGAATCTTTTGGTCTAAATCAGCCAATACTTTAACATTACATATTAAAATGTGGTTTGCCTAAGCCCATTTTTTAAATGCAGAATCTTTGAGGAAAAATGTAGGCATATTTTTAGGAACACTGACTCATAAAAATTTTAATCTGGGGCACTTTAATAGATCAAGAATACTTATAATTCAAGTACTGCTTTGAGGCGCTCAGATACTTTCCAAAAGAAGCCTTCCATCTCAGACAGCGCCTCTGTAGCAGCCCCAAAAACGTAAGAATTGTGGTTACACTTAATTTTATTAGCCACCCTTTGGCTATTATCAAAATGTTGAATCAGAGTGGGCAAATTACTATCAACTATATTAAAGCTCTCCATTTGTTAGCACTGTGACCCACAGTGCAAAGAATCTTCAGATGTGTGCCTTTTAGCATACTGTTATTCTTCCAAGTCAACAAACCAGCAAATCACTCTCCAGTGAACTGAGACTACCTAGAATAGTAGGCTGGCCTCTTCCGGAAAGTGCCGGCTACTCTTCTGACAGGAGATCACGGTCAAGGCAGGCAGGGCAAGTGCTCTGCCCTTTGAGCCACTGCTTAAAACACTGAAAAGGAGGAAAGAAACTCTGTTAATGCCTTCAGGAGCATGTAGAGCCTCAGCTCTCCTATGCTGCTCCTCACAGACATGGCTAACTTCACCTTGAAGTCTCGGGGGCCTGGAGCCTCCCACACTCAGGGACACTGAAGCCTGCTCAGACTCGGAGTGTGGAACAAGCCCCGGGAACAAACAATCCCTCCTCAGACTCTGACCCAGGAATACTCGGGGCCTCTGACCTGACCTCAGGGGATGGCCTTGCCCTCCCCTCCGCTTCCCCCCACACTCCAGTCCCTTTCTTGGTGCTTCACCTGCCTTGACTTCTAGAGGCTAGCATTTTCTTGGCTCTTGGACTCACTCACCCAGTTCTTAACCCATCCCCTCTCTGTGTGGTCTTGGTCCCTGCACATCCCGACAGCCCGCACACTGCAGCCCTTAATGGAGCCTGTCTACACATCATGGTCCCAGGTTGCTCCAGACTGGCCTGCTGCTGCTATGGAGTTGGGTGTGTGTGTAGAGTCTGAGGGCCCAGGCATGACACCGCTCTACCTGAGGGAGGCAGGCCATGCAAGAGACTGCGAGCTGCCAACTCCTGGTGAGCACACTATGTCGATCGCTTTTCTCAGGGATCAATGAACTGACACAGCAGAGACCTGATCTGTTCTGACCCAGTGGCAGGGGTGCAGGAAGAATGCTCATAGCACCCAAAACAGTCGCCCACAAATCCTGGAAAGGTACAAGCTGGTCTGCCGGGGTCAGGCAGAAGGGACCCAGTTAGCATTAGTTCTCCTTTCTAAAATGCTAAACTTACTTCACACACTGCACTAAACTGACAAATGCTGCACCGTGCATCAATTTAGCCTTGTGTAAGAAATCATCTTTAAAGGAACTAATCCTGCTTTGCATTTCAGCACCAAAGTGGTTGATGGAACCACCTGTTCTCCTCCACCCATGATGTGATGGGCGGAGAGGACCATCTGCCAAGCCGCACACCTCGGGCCCAGCACCTCGCCCCTTCCCACAGCACCAGCCTTTGCAAAGGGAGACAGTGAACATCGATGCGAGGAGGTTTACAAAGAAAATGCTTGGAAAACACAGCAAGCATTGATGCCTAGATAAGAAGTCCCTTTTTATTTTCAAAATACTTCATAGTCAAAATGGAATGATATGAGGATGGCCAAAGAGAATGCTTACCCCTTTGTGAAACTTGTGCCCACATCTTAGCACACGCACATTTTTGGATTTGAACACCTCATGGCATATTTCACAGGAATCTGCACCCAGTGCCTGTGGAAACAAACGTATCTGAATAATAATGAATAACTACAATCCTTTTTACTACACGAACTCCTCCTACAAGTGGCCTCCAAACACTTTCATCACTAAGGTGGCAAATTATTCCCAATTACAGCTAAGCAGACTGAGGGAACAACTTTTTTTTTTTTTTTTTTTTTTTAAAGATTTTATTTTTTCCTTTTTCTCCTCAAAGCCCCCCGGTACACAGTTGTGTATTCTACGTTGTGGGTCCTTCTAGTTGTGGCATGTGGGACGCTGCCTCAGCGTGGTTTGATGAGCAGTGCCATGTCCGCGCCCAGGATTCGAACTAACGAAACACTGGGCCGCCTGCAGCGGAGCGCGCGAACTTAACCACTCGGCCACGGGGCCAGCCCCACAACTTATTTTTTTAATAGAATTTCTTAGAAAAAAATATAAACATAAAAAGGAAAAGCATACTTTTAAAGTTCTAATTTTCTCAGAGAAAAAAATGTTTTCTATGGTTACCAGATTCCCAGGTAAAATATTATAAATGCCTATTTATCCCACCCCACAACTAAAATATGGTACTAGTTGAATGTTACAAATTAATCATTCATCCAGCTTTCTAACAGTTGGGGACAGTAACATAAATTACAACAGATACACACTATGGACTATCATCGGGCCGATGAAAATCATGGTGCAAGTCCACAATCTCCAACACAGAGAGCTGGTCACAACATCCCTCTGAATAAAAGTAGGTTACAAAACAGTATGTATCGCATAATTCAATTTTTAAAAAAATAAAGAGAATGTGTGTATAGAGAGATGTCTAGAAAAGTCTGGAAAGACAGAAAATAGCAACAATGGTTACTTTGGTTAAGAGAGATTTAATTTTTTCCTTTGCTACTTTCTAAAGTTTCTATGAATGTGGATTACTTGTGCAAATCAAAACAAAACAAAGTGATGGCTCATTCAGCAAACAGCCATGGTCAGGGGTTGTGCGGGCTCTGGGACACATGAATGGGAGGGTTTCCGGCTCAAGCAGCTCACAGTCTGGTGAGCACAGACAGCATTTCCTATGTGAAAGCAGAGCCAGAGTGGCCCCCTAGGACCAGGCACAGAGCTCCCCTGCAGCTCACGGCATCACCCCACGCTGCATCATTATTCTTGACTCGCACTCCCCTCTTAACTCTGAGCACCCTGATTCAACGTCCTTAGCAGCTGGCAAGGAACTTGGCCCCGATCCGATGCTCCATAAACTGTTGAGGGAGTGAATGAATGCAGCCCTGGCAGTGGGATTAAGGTCAGGGAGTGGAGCTGGGGACAGTGCCTAAAGGACTGAAGACCGTGAACTGCTGAATGTGGTTTCTGTCTTTCCCAGGCATGGGCGCTGCCCAGGCAGAGATGGGGCAGATGGGGCAGAATGAGTTTCTTCTCCCTCCTCTGTGGCCCCAATCGGAGGGTCTGGGAAAAATGGAGGCATCAACGCTGGGAAAGGCCGGTTAAGACCTCTACCAAGCTCAGAGGTAGGCTTGGCTTGAAAAATTCACAGTTTGACTATTTCTTAGCACGGAAAGTGGGCATAATATATTTCTAAGTGGAAAAAGAAAGGACACAAAACGTCTGTACAGTTTAAACTAAATTCACATACAAACGCATACAAGAGGGTTCAGAAAAATATATACCAATGTGATAATACTGGTTTGGGGGGATTTGGGGTTCTTTAAATGTTCTTTTTATTTGTATTTTCTATTGTGAACATGTATTACTTTTATAATTTAAAAATATAAAGCAAACTACTTTTAATTTTTTAAAAACTACTTACAATTATCAAATTAATTCCAGTTTGAATACGTATTTTTACTCTAAGTCAGCTTTTACACCTTTACTTTTACGACATCAACTGTGAAATACAAAGATCTCTCCGCCCAGGTGATTAGAGTCTATCTTGGGGTGGAGGTGGCCAATAAACTTGCAGGCACGCACACACACCTGCACACCCACCACACACACTAAGGTGTCAGTGGG
The DNA here is from genome assembly GCF_021613505.1 of Equus quagga. NCBI lineage: Eukaryota > Metazoa > Chordata > Mammalia > Perissodactyla > Equidae > Equus > Equus quagga. The sequence goes on from NW_025802777.1 coordinate 6,326,937, forward strand.
AATGCTGAGCACGCTGCCTGGCTGGAGGACCACAGGGCCTGTGACCAGCTGGGGACACCCCTGGGAGAGGGAGGGACTCAGTCAGGCCTTGCGGGAATGCTCTGCATGCTCAAGAGCTTTCTCTTTGGGGTGAGCGCGGGGGTGAGACCCTCTGGGACCTGAGTGTATGTGGTGTGGAAAATCTCCAAGGGGTAGTAAAAGGTGAAAATGGACGGGAGGAATAAAAATAAGTTCGCAAGAAGACTCAGCTTAAGCTCAGCTTAAGTCAGCAACCTAGCACTCCTGTGCAATCCTGCACTGCTGACTCCACAATGGGCCTGCAACTCTTCTAATTTCAATTTCACCTACACTCTGGTACCACAGCTGGACAAAACGGAAAATGTGTGACACCAGAATTCAATCTGGAGACCACGGTCCTGAGCCACAGAGAGGACGGCCTCTCTTTTAACCATGTGTTCAGTGCCTACCACATGGTCCCCACAACCAGCCAGCCAGTGCCGAGAGGATTAGGGAATTACATGCTGCACATTCATTCAAATGAACACACGCTGGTGCGCTGCAGGAGTCATCTGTGCCTCAACTTCCTCATTCAGAAAATAAAGGCAATTACAATGCTTCATCAATTGAGGTCATAGATATTAAGGTACTTTATAAAAAGTTCTATGAAAATGTAACATTTTTATTGTCTAAAAGGACAATAAACAACTGAAGTCTAGCTCATTCCAGGGGCCCCTCGGGCACTTGAGGGGTAAGAAGGGAAGCAACCGACCAGCGCTCGAGCCTGGTCATTCTACTGCAGCACTTCATCCAGACAGCAAGCTGAATAAGCAGACATGATCGGAGCCACAGTGTTACTAAGCGATGGAACCAAGTCTGTGTGATTCTAAAGTCCAGGGTCACACAGAAGAAAGTTATTCAAAAATCATTTTTCCCAACTATTCAAAACACCACACTCGATATAAAAGATGAATGTATTTCACTGTCTGAGGTCCAGTTCCAACCATGAGGTCAGAGCTCCTCTAGCCACTTCAGTTTAGGGGTTTCTTTGCATGGGGCCCCACGGCAGAGAGACAATGACCTTGTCCTTTACTGACTGTTCTGACGGGACACTCAAGGACACCCATATTTGGTTTCTAATTTTTTTTTTTCCTTTTTCTCCCCAAAGCCCCCCAGTACATAGTTGTATATTCTTAGTTGTGGGTCCTTCTAGTTGTGCCATGTGGGACGCCACCTCAGCGTGGTTTGATGAGCGGTGCCATGTCCGCGCCCAGGATTCGAACTGACGAAACACTGGGCCGCCTGCAGCGGAGCGCGCGAACTTAACCACTCGGCCACGGGGCCAGCCCCGGTTTCTAATTTTAAGATCAAATAAATCAGGTCTAGAAATGAAAAGAACGAGGCTCAATCATGGACTAACAGTTTTGTTTCCTTCTTGTTGTTCATTAAAAAAAACAAAACTGACTCTACAGTCACACACACAACACTCACGGGGTCATCCTCCGTCTTCTGCCCCTTGGTTCTGGGTGACGGTCCGGTGATCGCCGAGGGAGGGCCCTGCGAGGCTCTGGGCACAGAAGCGGCAGAGCTGGGCTCAGATGGCCTCTTGTCCTTTCCTGGATTGGGCTACAGAGAAAACGTGGGTGGGGAAGCAAGTTCAGTTACTCAAAAGCTTGACCATCTTCTGTCTTCAGTAAATCCCTCTCCATATTTTGGCTGGAAGCATTTTTTTTGTTGTTTTTTACAGTTCTCATTTTATAAACAGATAAGGACAAAGTGGAACATTCTATTGTATCTGGATGAAATACTGACCTTTTTCTGTTCATCTAGAATGTGTTCTGTCACTCTTTGGACAATTTCATCAATACTCAAACCTGACAACGAGTTCTTGTTTTTGTTTCGCACTTTTTTAATAAAACCAGCAAGCTGGGTGCTGAAAGGGAAAGTGGAGATAAAGTTTTCCACTGGGCCATTATTAACCCAACAATTAAAAGAAACAAAAACAAATACAAACAAAATTAATTTGTAAGCTACAATATTAACTGCATATAAAAAGCAGCAGAATCTCTCTTTCCAAGGAGTTACGAAAATTTCAATATTATTTCTAAATATTTATTTAATAGAATTTCATAGTAACAGCATGTCTGCTAGATCCATTTAGGACATCCATCCTACTCAGAAAACTGACTTCTTACAGCCTGGCTCCATCATAGCTTTATGCAAAAATCACTGAATGATCAGACACCACTGGTTCTGACATGAAATCAATAAAATCTCTACCTAAGAGGAAATTACTTTTGTTGACTTCCTCCCTTAAAAAATCGAACCAACAGGGGCTGGCCCGGGGGCACAGTGGTTAAGTTTGCATGCTCTGCTTTGGTGGCCTGGGGTTCACAGGTTCAGATTCTGGGTGTGGACCTAGCACTGCTTGTCAAGCCATGCTGTGGTGGCGTCCCACATAAAACAGAGGAAGATTGGCACAGATGTTACCTGAGCAACAATATTCCTCAAGAAAAAGGAGAGGAAGACTGGCAACAGATGTTAAGCTCAGGGCCAATCTTCCTCACACATCTAACCCAGAAGGTTTTTCACAGCCTGAACGTTTCACAAGTTACCCGTGGATGGGAATATACTATTAATCAAGAGGAACCTGATATTGTACCACTAATACCCCAAATGTTTTAACTTTCAGAAAATAATAATGTGTTTCTATTTGGTTGTTTACACTCTATCAAGTTTGGTCAGGATCACAAACAATTTTATTTCTAAGTACTTTCAGTAATTACAACATGAATATTTTTACAACTGGCATAGTAATTGCTATTGAGAGAACTTACATTTCTCAAACTGAGACAGGGCGAAATACGCCCATGTGCAGACAAAATATACTTACACATGGGCAGGGCTCTACTGATGGATGCCAAACACTAATTCTGGCCAATCATAATTTAATGACTACTTTGTTTCAAACGTATAATTTCAAAGCTTGCAACTAACATTATATCAAAGACAGAAATAACATGGAAGGTGCAGAGAGTCATTCCTAGATGTGGATTCCTTTCTTCCCAGCTGTGTGCCAGAGACACTCCCTCAACCTCATCGTTTCCCTTGGCTGAGCCAAGGAGCACCTCCACCCCCTCGCACTAACCTGGGGTGCGAGGTCAGAGGTCAATGCAGAAGCTCTACTGAAGTGTCCGGAAGATAACTCCAGCTGACCCAGTTAAAAGCAGCTCTCCCACCTTCAGGAGGATGCCTTTGTGACAAGCCCACACGCCTGATCTGCTGTCAGGTTCCATCTAGTCTCCTCAGTCTCACGCCTAACAAATCAGATGTTGTCCAACAAGGTGTAAGATGCTGCTGCCTTCTTTGCTATATGTGTTATTTTTTCCCAAAATGACATGAAACTAGCGTTTTGCAGTTCATTTAGTGATTCTGTAACTAGTGTTGGAGAGTGTTACTGATATCATCAAAACTTTAGCAAATTGCCATGGGTTCTGATGAGTGGTGATTACCAGTGTTCAGTGTTTTCAGTCTAGATATGCACATTAAAAAGGCTATTCAAAAATGCTCACCTCTATGTTTATGAAAAGAAAAGGCAGCACTTGTCTTTCTGAGTAAAACGATTATGCACTCCTTTCCACTTCAGCCCCCAATTGGCCATAATTTTATCTGAGCAGGAAACCTCAGTTCAATAGTAGTTAACAGAGTCATAGGCATTTATATCCGTACCTGTTGTAACAGGGGAATACCAGTGACAAGTGCTCGATAATACTATTGAATGGCTTTTTTGGAGACTGGCTTGAACGAGTAGCACGTCCTGGAGGAACAGGCAGCTTCTGGTCCGCCATGAGGCTTTGTTTTGACTGTGATGCTTGGCCAGCACTCTTATGCTCTGGCAGCCGGGCGACTTCCGGCTGACTGGAGAGCGATCCTGGCAGCGGTGGAGAGGGAGCCTCCGCTGAGCAGTCCCTGGCAGAGACCAGATCTGAATCCTCGGGAGCTGTTGTTTGGCTTCCAGTCTCGTGACTCACAGAAGCCGAGGGACCTTGATTATCACGGCCTACAGACTCAAGAAGTGACCTAGGATGAATCTGTGAGGAACACACCACAGTAGTATTTAGAGAAACATCCACGGACAAAGACTGACAATTAAGCACAACTATAATAAAACCTGGGTGCTCAATTGCACAGGCTACTTGGATACAATAAATTAAATGTTTTTGTTTAAAAAAATTTACTGATCGGGGTGAGCCCCAGTGGCCTAATGGTTAAGCTCAGTGTGGTCCACTTTGGCGGCCCAGGCTCAGTTCCTAGACGTGGACCTACACTGCTCTGTTAGGGGCCATGCTGTGCTGGCGGCCACATACTAAAAAAGAGAAGAAGAAAACCATGTGGCTAATGAATCAAAATAGCTGTCCCAACACCCCCAAAACCACCCTTGCCAAGGCCCCCAGCAGCCTCCATCACATTAAGACCAAGAGACACCTACATGTTGCCAGTCACCTTCTCTTTCTCCAAATGAGCTCTTCATGGCTCCAGGCTGCTGGCTTCCCTCCCACCTCTCCAGGGCCCCCTCAGCTCTCCCTACAGTTCTAGCGCCTGTCTGTGCCTTAAGTATTGATGCTCCTTATGGTGCTGTCTGAGGCCCAAACTTCTACCTCCTGCTCCACCTCTCCCCAGGCCACTTCACATCCTCTCATGCCTCAGGAACCATAGTGCTTGCTGCTGATCAGTCTAGAATATTTTCCTGAGATCCAAGCCTGCAAATCCAAGCTTCTTAATGGGCAAACCCACTTGGGTGAGTCCAAGGCCACTCAAACGTAATGCCTTCAAAACCAGCCTTGCTGCAATCTCCTCACCCTGCTCTTCCCCTTGTGCCCACCTCACTGATAGAAACCCAGGCCCATCCTTGACTCCCCAACACCCAGACACCACACCCCAATCTCACGAGCAGCACAGCTCTTTCAACCGTATCTCCTAAATCCCTCTCAAGTCTGTTCTCTGCCCTCCACCCATCCCACTGCCACTCCCTGATCTAGGACATGGTCGGTGGCAATGAGTTAATAACAGGTCAACTGGAAATCACTCAGGCCCCTCTCCTACCATCTCTCCACACTGCAGTCAAGTGATCATCACAAAGTATAAGGCTGATGTCGTTCCCTTACTTGAACCTATACCAGCTTTCTGGTGACCTGAGGAGAAGTCCAAACTGCTGAATTTGCCTTACAGAATAAGGTTTCCTATGTTCTCACCCCTGGGTACTATAAGCTTTCTATCACCCCCTTTGTCATACTGAACTTTTTTCTCTATGAAAGGAGTGTGTTCTCTCTTTTTTCTAGCCTCCAAATATGCTGTTTCTTCTGTTTGGAACACTCTGAGCCTCCAGACATCATACCATCCACTCCTCCTCAAACACATACCCACATACTCCTCTGCCTGGTTAATTCCCATCCCATGTGACTCACTGAGACCTCCAACAGAGAGCCCGCCACTGGGGCCTGGACTCTAGTCTAGCTTAGTGTCCTCTAATTCATGCTGCTATAGTAGTCTATGCTTCTGTGAAAAACCTGGGCGCGCACTTTGCTTGTAATTATGGGTTTAAAGTCTCTTTTCCCAAACCCATATGCACTTTGAGGGCACAGACCACATCTAATCCTGATCACCACTAAATCCTCAAAGAATGAATGGGGGAGAAATGACACAAAGTAAATTATTTTTAGGGATACTTATTACTCAAGTTCCCAGCACACTGAGAGTTCCCAGGATTTAGGATATTGAAATTCTTTTGCGTATTTATAAAATTACATAAGCTAGAATTAAAAACTAATAGTATTCTACCAAGAATCAACATTTTTCTTCCCTTCCATATCTGCCATAAGAACTTATAAAAATTGTAAATAATAAGTGATCTTTAATTTACTTCTAAACAAAATTCTATTTCTTACTCAGCTCAATGGAGAGAAAAAATTTTGGACTGGAATAGAATATTTTACTTAAAGTAGCCAAACTTTTTAATGTTTTAGAAACTTTCTTTTGCAGACGAATGCACAATAAGTTTGAATGCTTAGTGTGCAAGGTCCTAGAGACAAAAAGATGTTCAAGATCAGGCTCCTGACTGCAGGGAGCCGGTCATCTAAGTTAAAGAGACCAAACACATATGACAGAAGGGTCACAGGGGGAGGGGCAAGCGAGGGCAGCCCCAACTGGGCTTTCAAGGAAAGGCAAAATACAGAGAATGAGGACAGTGTTCCAGGCTGGGGAACAGCCCAGGCAAAGGTCTGGCAGTAGCAGAAAGATGCAAATGAGGTGCCAGGGAGAACAGTCTCCTATAAGGAAACTATTTCAGAACTAGAAGATTTCCATGTTGTACCAAAACATTCTGAAACATACCTCTAATTAAATCTTGGCGAGAGTCCTTCTTTAAATTCTTATGGTCTGACCTCCTCTGGGGTTAATTCATTTCAATTCAGTGTTTGCTGAGCATCTGCTCTGTGTCCATGTATCCCAGAACACAATAAAGTGATACTATGCTTAGCCATACTTTAAAGTCCACAAAATAGAGTTAATGTTTTTCTTTACTGCACTGCATATTTTAAAATATAAAGACAAGGTTTGGCAACCACTATTATTCAAAAGATTCAGTAAATACCTCAAACTAGCAGAAAGTATCATATGGCAGACCAAGACAGGACTCGTATGTCTCAGGCATGGTAGTTTTCGTTCTGTGTTTGATGAGGAAACAGATCTTAATCTCTAGACTTTGGTCTTATGCCCCCAAGTATCTAGGAATAAGACTATATCTGAGGTGGTATTACTAGAGAGGGCCTGCCTGAACCACAGACGTCTGCTACTCCTAGATTATCATTACACACACACACACCACCTCCAGCATCCAGAAAAGAAAGTAGACTAAGGTATATGAAAGTGATAGAAACATGTACCAGTGGTGTGTTCACCTCAGTCCTGTCCTTAGACACTGATGTAAAACACTTATCTTCCATTCATATAAGAAGCTACAAAGCTTAAAAGGTTAACAGTAGCACCAACAATGAAAGCATCAAGGCAATTATCCATCCCATCCCCACTCCTAGAAAATAACAAACTACTTCGATCAGTTAAGAAAGAAACTGTGCTTTACTAGTTTTCTGGTTTTTTTTTTTCCTGTTTTATTTCCCCAAACCCCCTCTCCGTACACAGTTGTATATCTTAGTTGCAGATCCTTCTAGTTGTTTCTGTTTTCTTTTGTTCAAAAACAAACAAACAAAAAAGTTGTGATAGACTTACTGTGCTACAGGCAGGAAAGGAAAGCTCAGAAATCTGCACTTTAGAAAGTTCACTGAGCCGAGAACCATTTTTAATTGCCTGAATTTGTTCTTCAAACTGAGACTGTAGGTAGAAGGAAAAGTGTTACATTTTCTAACAAATTCCAAAGGAAAACCACAATTGTGAATTAATACTTTTTTAAAATACTTTTTCCTACTATACATTACAAATGGTCAACGATTTTACAAGAAATATAACTGAGTTGCAAGGGATTACAACTGCAAGAAGTTCAAAATAAGACCTCATTAATCAGAATACAGCCTTATCAAACATAACTTCTCTAATCTTATCAATCAAGGGCACAGCTTAAGACAGTTAAGAAAACAGCATTATTTTCATGAAAAGTTCTTCTTAATAATTACAACAAAAAATATATATTGCCTTTACCAGCTCAGAAAAGAAACCGTTTCAATGACACTAGCCTCCTGAGAATTATAACCAGCATATAGATTTTCACAGAATTATAAAATGTTTTATAACTTACCTTTGCTTTCTCAATTTCTTTTCCAACATCAGAAACAAACGATTCCCATGAATGTCTGTCAGACTCTATGTCAGGATATGCTGCAGAATCACTGAAAAAGTAGAAAAATATCAAACTGCTTTCATGTCTAACTTCAGACATTTGTTTAAAAATTGAAAGAACTAGGTACAAATAAAAACAAACATTTAAATATGAGAGAAAGATACAATTAACACGATCACACACACAAAAAAACAACTATTTCCAAAGAATTATATATCTTACAAACTCACTTTGAGGAAATTCTAATTATTGATCTAAACAAAACCCCAAAATTGGTAAGGAGAAAGCAAATATTCTCCTGAATTTTTCTTTCCCCGAATTTGAAGATTTCACCATTCTTCATTTGACATCTTCACATTTAACATCAATGGCTATCTTCACATTTAAAAAAAAAAAGGGAACTTGGAACATTTAAAACATTCCAATAAAACCCTCATCCTTACCTTACTGTAAAATAATGGGTGGGGCCTGATAGACTACGATAAGTTATTATCTCAGCTCCTCATGAATCTGGTCTATTGAAAGTGACAGACAAGCTTTCTACTCCTAATTGAGAAGATCAGTAACACTATCAATCCATGATTGTGTGAGTTCTCATTATACATCTTAAAGAAAAACCAGAACACTCCTTTCACATCTTTTCTCTTTTGTTACCCTTTGGTGGAATGGGCCGAGTTAGCATAGAATCCCTAAGAAGGAAGCTACCTTAATAAGGAAGTCGATACTGTCAGATAAAATAAGGTCCGCGATATCCTTGTTTCCCAGATGTGCCCCAATGCACAGCCCATGGGGAGTGCGGAGCATCTGAACGCTACTTGGTCTCAGCCTCAGCTGTAGATTAGTTTACCTATATCAGAAAGGTTTTCCCATGAGAAAAAAAACCATCTCGAAAAATGAAGAAATAAACAACTATATATTAAAACTTTTTCCATGACCCACAGAATCTCTGGTTCAACAGTGAGGGCTTGAAATTTAAATCAAAAAGCACTAGGAAGGATGAAAAACTTGAGATTAAAAAGTCAAAACCTGTGTATGGAATATAATAAAAGGACCAGATGAAAAGTAACCCCATGCCACATAGAAAAGTGCTAGATGCAAGATCCTCTAGGATTCCCAGGTAAACCTTATTCCAAAAAGAAAACAAAACAAACAAAAACACGTAAAGATTATGGAGAGTTCAAAAAATGACCACAGGTGAATATCTTTTGAAACGACCTTCCCAGACTCTGCATCATTAAGACACTGTTAAGTAACTGTTCTTATGGAAGGCAACTGTTTAAAAAGCCTTGAAAATGTGATCTTCATTCCAGAAATTTATTGCATGGAAATGACTAATAATGTGCATAAAAATTTAGCTACAAGATTACTCGCTGTAGTGTAGCTTTTAACAAAATGTGCAAACAACCCCACTCTCCCACACAGTGGTGTATGATAAATCATGACACGTTCCTCTGCTGGAACACCAGCCAGTCTTTGAATATTAGGTGGGAGAAATGTAATTACTGATATGAAAGGAAGCTTCCTATACACTACTTAGTGAAAACACATATATATATTTTCATTTTTTTCAAATACTTACTGAATTTATTTTAAAATATTAACTAGTTGTATCTCAATTTAGAATTACGGATAATTTTTATCATTTTTGTTTATGTTTTCATTTTTCTAACCCCTCAACATGTTTTGTCTAACTATTAAAAATAAAATAGTCCTAATGGAAAGGTTTTTTCCCTCAAATCAGCTCTAACTTTTATTTACTGAATGACATGCTGAGAGAGACCTGTGACACCACACAGTACCTGCTCATTAGCTTCAGGTTCTTAAGATACCCTTCTGCTTGTGATTCCATGATCTGTAACTTATACAGCTCTGTCTCCTTCTGGTTTTCAAGCACAGATACCTGCCATTAGATTAGAGAACGTGTATTTTAAAACTGAAAAACGGAAACTATTTTAAAGTTGTTAAAACTTCCAAACCACTTCCAAGTTTCTCCTTCAATGACATATGATGACAGTCACTAGAACTTGACTATATTTTAACTCAAGTTAGAATATAAATTATAAATGCTATAATTTAACTCAAGTAAACAGGAATCGAAACTCTGGAATTTGAAAATACAGTAACAACACAACAGTAAAATTATGTACCTTAAATGATACTTTCCTCAGATTTGAAACTTTCCACATGGTTTAATGATTAAGCCGTATACAAGCACAGAGCTGGGCCACATACACCTGGCGTGCCTTTTCTATGGTCCTGTGTATGGTGAGCACAGGGTCAGGGGCCTGCAAAATAACCCCCAGGCTGCAGCCTACCGAATCTAAAGGCCTCAGAGAACTTGTTCTCAGCACAGGCAGCAAGAGCCTCTGGGGCATGTTTTAAGACCTTTAGACTCTCTGGCTTCCCCATAAGCCAAGTGGCCATTTTTTTAAGAGTCACAGCAGGAAACATAAATCTGCCTTGTTTTAATCCAAGTGCATTAACCTTGACAGGGCCCACCAGGCAAACCTGCTTGCCAAATGCTGTAAAGGGGAACTGAACAAGCTCGGGAATATAGATGCTGGCATAAGATTCACAAAGTATAGGTACTTTGGCTTTTTTTTCTTCCTTTCCTTAGAAGCAGCTGCATAGTCAATATTTAATTAAAGCACTCATGTTTGAAGATTGCAATAAACTAAGCCTTATTTTCCCAGAATAATCATAGACACATATACCAATAAATAACATTTGTTTCTCAATTAGAAAAACAAAGCCACCATGTTTCAGGAACTCAATCAAATATTGCCAGAGGTCATAATCTTGACTATTGTCTCAGTAGCTGCTCAAATAGTATACTGACATCGGTATATATTCTTCTGGGGGCAGGAGAGAGTATATTCTTAATAAGTGGATTACTTCCAAGTTCCTTTTCTAGTACTGGCAACTACGTTTACATGGTAGATCACTTGGCTCAGCATGATGAAGCCATTCAAGGCATAGAGCATGGAAAATGACTGACGTACAATGTTAAAGAAAGCAAGCAGGTTACAAAGCTTGGTGTACACTGTGAGTACAGCTATGTAACACAACATAAGCATAAGGGCAGAAAATGGTAAAGGTATATGCACGGACAGTGGTTGCTTCAGGGAAGGAGGATTATGGGTGACATCTCTGAGCCCCTGCACTTCTCAGCAACGTTGTTATGCCTCCTGTGTAATTAAACACAAAGCAAATGAACGGCATCCTGCTGTGTCTGTCAGTCTCCAGGAGCCCGGGACTCACCTCAGCAGCCACAGCTCTCTGAAGACACTCTTCATAATGCTCTTTCCCTTTCTTTATACACTCTTCTACTTTCATTTTCTCATTTGTAAATGTATTACTGCAAATATTAAAGAAAAACTTCTTAAAAAAACTTAACTAGTGAGATCACAAAGTCTTAAGCCAGGCCAACTCTGAAGTCATGTCACAAAAAGACTTAAATGCTATCTTCTAGAGTACTTCTTGCCTAATATTTACCATCTGATACAGATTCACAAGTGCTCTTTGCACTTTACAAATGGTCTAAGGAAGATATGAAATTAAAAGTGAGCATTTGGTGGGAATGTTGAGAAAGTGATTCACCATTTTTATGAGGTTAGGTGGAGTATAATCTGACTATATTTATCAACTTTATAGAACATCCTTCATCCTTTGAGTCAGAAATTCTATTTTGCCATATATTACAAGGAAATAACCCAAAGGAAAAAAGCAATCTGTACAAAGTTGTTCCTGGCAATGTGTATATCAAACAATATTAAACAAGAAAAGCAGACTACAACAACAGCTAATACTGAATATAGTTGTTACCAGTATATGAAAATATTATTCCCATTAATAAAGGTGAAAAGGAAACTTTTTATAGGTTCATAATAAAAATTGTTTAATAAACCTTTAACTGTAGAGCAACAAACTACCATAATATAGTTGGGATTATTTCAAGTAACAGAAAAGAAAAGTTTTGAAAATACTTTTAGTTTCACGTTAATTCAAGGGAAAAGACGAGTAGTCAACAACAATAAATTCAGGATTTCTTATACTGACAATGTGAAATGGAAGTAGGAACACTGTAAAACAAAGATACTTAAAGAATAAATCTATTTAAATATTATTTTAAAGAATAAAATAGAAACAGAAATAAAGAAAAGAGAAACATAATTACTTGAAAGACACAGACAAGCAACAATACATTGAGAAGTCTAGTGGGCCTGTGTCCCTGGTATTAAAAGTATAATGAAATATTAAAAATAAATTTGAGCATAATTTGCCTGATTTCAAGGGACTGATCCAGAAGTAATTCATGTTCCTTATCATCTCCATCTTTTTTCTGGGTATACCTATAAAAGCATAATCACCAAATTTTAATTAATTTTAAAAGATTTTTAAAAACACAATCCTACATAGTAAATTCTACCCATACCCATACAAACATTTCTTGAATTCTTTGTAAATTTCTACATTTTGTTTCATTTCTAATATCTTCTAAATAGGCAAAGAATTTGGGTCATTTTCCATTTTGGGAAATTTTTCTTTTACACCTGGAGGGCAGATGACCTTTTTCTTCACTCTGAGCCACACGCTTGCTGTGCAGATCCCCCTGCCCCAGTCCACTTCAAGGAGAGCCTCCAGGGGGTCCAACACGAGACAGAGGAGTACAGGTGCTGCCAGCGCATCATCAGCATGCCCACGGTTCTCACTCAAAATGAGAACAGCCTTCTATTCTTTACAACAGAACTTAAAGTCCAGTTAACACACACACGCACTCACGCATGCCACACAGTCTGAAAACGCTTCACAGAAAGTGTGTAAATCTTTGATTCTTGAGCAATGCCCTGCACAAGATGGGTTCTGTCTCTACTTTCCTGCTCTCCTACACACTTTTAAAAATTATCTCTACTTGCTAAAAATCCCAAGTTTTCACGAAGAACCAGTTTACATGCCATTTTTCTTCTTTTGTAAAATACTTCCTCTGAGTACTCAACACTGGGTAGCTCTTTCATACAATTTCTGCCTTCTTTCATAGTCATCTGTGGTTTGTATCACTGCACCAATCATGAGCTCCTATGTCCCATTCATTTCTTCATGAAGATTAAGTGTGATCCAAAGCACAGAAAAATCAATGAAATCATTCCTCATATTTTTTGTGCTTCTCTAAGAGATCCAAAAAGTTTTAAAATTTTACTTTAAAATCTAAATATAAAAATTTAGCTTTAAAGCATTTATTTGGCAAGTGCAAAAAGTACAGAGAAGCTTATGGCTTATCTTTAACTTGTGACAGAAAAAGGCAAAGAAATATATTAATAGTGTGAAAAAGAAAATAAAAAGTTTATTCCTGGGGCTGGCCCCATGGTGAAGTGGTTAAGTCCGGTGCACTCCACTTCGGCAGCCCAGGTTGTTGGGTTCAAATCCTGGGTGCGGACCTACACCACTCATCAGCCATGCTGTGGCAGTGACCCATAGAGGAAGACTGGCACAAATGTTGGCTCAGGGCTAATCTTCCTCAAGTAAAAAAAGAGGAAGATTGGCAACAGATGTTAGCTCAGAGAGACTCTTCCTCACCCAACAAAAGTTTATTCCTCAGCACAAATGGTTAATTTTTATGCTAGCACAGAAAAAATTTTTATCAGTAGCCTCATTTGTCTAGTTTGATAGGATGTCTGAATTGAGCATATAAAAATATATATTAAATATAAATATCCTTGAATTTTGAATAAGCTTGAATAACAATTAAGACTAGACCTGTGCAAATATTAAGAGGTAAAGAACTTTACAGACATTATCTTTTCCATAAATGTGTTCTACTAATGAAACTACTTTGACATGATCCAAATGACACGACACAGGCAATGTTTCATATTTCATCATTCTTTTAAGGAATGCCTAAAAACTGCCCAAATGCTATGCTACCAAGACTCATAACGAAAGTCATCTGATCACATGGGATGGCAAATGGAACCAACAAAATGTCCTAAAAGGTGAGTGAGGCAGTGTGGCCCCCAGTGAACCACGCCTCCCGTTATTCCTGCCCTTCAATCTGGATTAGGCCACAATTTGCTTGAAACAACACAACGTGGGGTAAGTGATGCTCTGACAGTTCTGGGCCTGAACCTTCAGAAAGCTTGGCAGCTTCCACTTCTACCCTCTTGGAAGCCCTTAGCCACCCAACAAGAAGTCTGGCTACCATGCTGGAGATCACACAGACAAGAGTCACACGAAGAGGCCACACGGAGAGGGAGAAGCTCTGAAACTACAGGAAGGGAAAGAGGTGAAGACTCGCAGCATCCCAGCTGAGCGCAGCCTCAGCAATTCCCAGCTAAATGCGGCCACAGGAGGAACCACGGGCAAGACCAGCACGAGAACGGCCCAGCTGAACTGAGCACAGATTGCAACATCATGATCGAATAAAATGGCTGTTAATTTAAGCCACTGAGTTTTGGGTGTTTTGTTCCACAGTAGTAGATAACAATTAAACTGAGGAATCATATGACATATCACTGTTCAGGGAAGAGGAGTTAGCAATTGATCCTAGAGAATCTTAAAACAAACTTGGCCCATCTGACAACTGTAATATCTGTATGTATCACCAAATCCTTCATACTACATGACCAAATTTTAATAATTAAAAGATTCAGGATAGAAGTAATTATAAATAAAATAATCATCCCAGAATCTTAGTGCTGGAAAGAACCTTACATCTAGACTAGCCCCCTCATTGTACAGATAAAGAAAAAGGGTCGACGGTATTGTTCACAATCATGCGTGGTGTTCAGACCAAAAGGAAGTAAGTTCTTTGTCGATTTGAAGCCCCACTGTTATTTATGTGCAAACATGACAGGTTTAGAAAAAGTTTTAGGTGAGATAATTCCCCAATGGATGTTGTTTAAAATGAGGTAAAAATAGCAAACAAAATTTTCACTTTACTTGATAGTTTGAAATTGAGTACCAAAAATAAAAATAACCCCAAAAAAACCCAATTTAAAAAAACAAAAATCATTGCTTTTCAATTGTTACTTACATGTCACAGGCATTTAAAACCCTTTTCATTTTCTTCTTCAGTGCTTTCAGTCTCTCTTGGATATCTTTCTTCTCCTGTTGCCATTTTTTAATTTCCTTTTCCAAATCTTCGAGGAACCAATCTAATTCTGTCTTTGAGATCTAAAAACGTTTTAGAAAGTACTTAAATAAATAGGATGATTTACTGAAAGAAAAAGAGCCCGAAAGACCAGAACTGCGGTGGTGTGCTACGTTCAATCAGTGAGTCCAGTACAGCAGAAGACACTGCAGCAGGCTGTGCTACCTTGGCTGAGCCGGGGACACAAAGTCGCACAACACACAGCCTTGGCCTCACCTGCCCTCACCACATCAGGCCAGAGAGGGGGCCGTAAAACAGGAATGGACAGAGGCATGGCGGACTCTCTGGTACTTGGGAAGGGCTTCTCAACATCAGTGATATCTCATTTCCGCCCTCAAAAATGAGTCTGCCACACGGAGAACAGATTCCAAGCAGTGGGACTAGCGAGGTAGAAGGATAAAAAAGTAAGGCATGTCTGGACAAAAGCAAGAGGGCTGCGTGGCTGGAGTACGCAGCGGATGTATGGAAGGCAGGGCAGGGAGAACGGCACCAGAGGTGCCTTGGGTTCAAATTATGAAGGGCCTTGTAAGCCATGCTAAGGACTGTGGACCTGATCCTCAGACAACAGGGAGCCAGAGAAGGCTCTTGAGCAGGGCAATGAGATAAGGAGATTCTTGTTTTGGAAAAATAACTCTGAAAGACACAGAAGTGGATTAGGGGTGGGTGGGAAGGTACAGGGAAGTGTAGACTAGAACAGTGGCCCTCATATTTTCTTGACTGTGACGCACAGTAACAAACACATTTTAATGATTCACAACAAATGTACATACATATATAAGTATGCAAGCACACGTACATAAAACTGAAAAAATAATTGTCCTCACCATCTGATATTTCTGTTCTATTCAATTATTAAAATCAATTCCAGTCACCATCATTTAACTGATTTCATAGGCCATTATGGATTTTAACCCTTAATGTTAAGAACTCTCTATTAGAGGAAGGTAAAATCTCTTAAAACCCCACTGCAATAGTCCAGGTGAAAGACAATGAAGATGATGGTGTTAATACTAGGAATGATAAAAAGAAATAGGGGAAACTTTACAAGAATAGAACGGATATAAGATGTAAAGCGGAAGTTGAGAGAAGTTGGATGAATAACTAAACAAAACCCTATTAACAAAAAAGGAGAGTAAGGCAGATGTACTAGGCTAGGAGGCATGGGAAACAGAGAAATTAACCTAGATACAGACATTTAAATAAACCTAGGAATGAATAAAATATACATAAGAACTCAATAGTTTTGACCCCGCAATCATTTTGATGGGACAGAGCAGAAATTTACAAGTATCTGACAAAGACCACAAATCAAAAGAATAAAAATACTCAATCCAAGCAGTCTTTCAACATAACCACTCAGAAGGGAATACCATACTTCTAAGTCTCGATTACCTGCACATTACAGGTACTTCTAGTCAAGCAGGCTATTCTAGGACAGACCAGCTCACCATCAAGTCAGGCGGGTTTTGCTTCCCAAAACCACCTTTCCCAATATGGGCAACTCCCACCCTATGAACATACTACAATCCCAAAATCCATTTACCAGTTGGTTGCTCGTAACTTGGAATGCATTTTCCCATAAAAAGCTATATTAGAAATGTCAATTAAATGTGCAATACTTCTCTTCCAAAAAGCTCATGGTTACAGTGGTAAACTGAATAAAAGGAGGTCTATGGTGTTGGGAGGGCAGGTTCCCAGACCAGGAGGGTTTATTTGACTGGAGAAGAAACAGTCTTAGCCTGGGTTCTGGGAGCAGAGACATGTGGTACAGGGGTGAAGAGGAGAAAATTAAGAATTTCCTCTGAGAGTTTTGAAAAGATTCATGTCTGTCTTACTTTCGGCACTCGGTTCTGTCCTGTGGGGACCCCCCAAACACCCTCAGGTTTTGCTGGACCCCTAAATTAAGCACCCGCAACTGAGAGCATGCCCAACTCCCAAGGGCATACTGAAAAATGCCTTTCCTCCAAATCCCTCCCCACTAAGAGCACCTGAGTCCAGTACAGTATTCTGAAGAAGCACTTCAACTTGCCCAGAAGTACTCACACTTCACTCTCCAGCCTAAATGAGTCTTTAATCTATAGAGGTCGTCTGCAGACATGTTTTATTTGGCAAGTCCAATAGTTTTTGTTTGCTTTATAAAACATAAATGTGACGCCTCTGGCTTGGTCACTGAGGCATCTGCGTTGGGATACCTGCCAGAATTTCAGGCACTGTGACAACAAGAACTGAAAAACTGTATTTTGAGGCAGTGTCAGTCACCCTGTGCCCCTGGACAGTTAGGTTACAACACCGCTTGAGACCCCCCTTCTTTGTCAGCTTTCTTATGAAGGTGTTGCTTTTTGAAACAACTTCTGAACCTACAAACACTCTAAAAGTTTTATGTCATTTTTCCATTCAATGCTAGCAGAGGTAGAGGTGGAGCAAATATTTATAAATACCAGTCACTTATAAGTAAAACACTCTCTATTTAATATTTCTAATAATATGTGAATCAGAGAATAGAGCAATATTTATAAGAAACAACAAAAAGAAACAGCTTAAATTTTAATAGTTTCCAGTTTGAAATTCTAGTAATAGCAACGACTGCTTAATGAAACCCTCACTTTTCACCTGTGCTTTGGGAACGTTTAAATTCCACCTCCTATCTGGTTCCCGTAGGCTGAACCTCCCGCTTAGGCTTAGGACGTGACTAGGTCACTGAGGACAGGGGTTCAGCTACAGAAACTGGGGGCATGCTCCCTCAGAGAGGATGAGGTACCCTGGAACCAACCTATACAGAGTGCAGAGTTCAGGGAAGTAATGACCCTCTGGTCAAAGGTGACTTCAACTTAGAGGAAGGACTCTTCAGCCTTGGACGCCAAGGTTTTCATGTTCCTGGGAGGCAGATTTGCTAACCAGTCCAGGTCCTTAAAGACTTCCGAGTCCTACCGCAGGGCGAGGATTGATTTCAGTGGCCTTGCGATGCGCAGGCCAACTGTTCTCAGGCAGCAGAGGTTCAACGACAGTTCAGTGACATTCCCTCCAGCATGGGGACAGGTCCACTCACATTTTCCTTGCTGATCCTGAACTTGTTGAGTCATTACCGTGACTGAGGTTTCCCCTATGCCTACTCTACTTGCAAAATCCTGTATTCCACCTGGTTCGCTCCTGTTACCATGACCAATGTCCACACGCACGCCTTGCTGCCGGCAGCCAAGCCAACCTTGTTTTTCTCGCCTACCCTGTGCCTCTATTCCAAGCCAATGACTTCACCTTGCATTCAGCCCTTTGGCCGGGAGATGATGTGCAACCACAAGGTTATACTCAGGCATAAGAACCTACCTGGCAACAAGTACCTAAAGGAGTTCAGGTATCAAACGGCACAAGTATTATAAACACACGCACTTACAGCTCAGCCATGGAAAATGCTACATGAGTTCATCTGCTGTTTGTACTAACCACCCTTTAATGACACTGCTGCCTCAAGCGCTAACTAGGTCAGCTATCATGAGCCTGTCTCCGACTACATGAAAGAGAATGATCTGAATCCTTTTCTTTGAAATATTAGAAGAAAAGAAAGAAGAGGCTACGTACAACTGTATCCTCTACTTGGTCTTTTTCTCAATTAGATAACATTTGGTTACCATACTTCTTGTTTTAAACCTCAACTTTGTTCCAAAATAAATATCTGAAGTGCCTTCCATAATATATATAACTTAAAGAGACAAAATAAAAAGAATGCTAAGTAGGTAAAGAGAATAAAAAGGTAAGAATGATAATGTAAAATCATAAGTGAGAGTAATATAAAAATAAATGACACGAGGTCAGAACCATTCTTTGGAAACAGCATTAAAACTTTCTGGGAGACAAGGAGGAAATACAATGAGCTATAATTCAGTATCCACAAAATATAAACAAGCCCGCTGCATAAAGAAGCCCAGGTAGTGAGAACAGAGAGAAACGACTTCTTAGGGCCTCCTAAAGAGGATGCTGCATAAGAGTCCCAAAGAGCAGCACAGAGCCTGGCACTTAAGGGAGCATCCGATAAACATTTGTCAAATGAGAGAACAGGTAATATCCTCAACTACGTACCAGCAATAAAGAAAGCAACAATCCTCAGAGAATGTGCATGCCTGATGCCCTCTGATGTAGGCTGACACAGAATATGAAGATACAATTCATTAAACCCAGTTCTTCAGGGGCCCAAGGACACACTGATGGATAACATTGGCAGAGATCCTGGTCTTGTACACTGAGATGCAAAGATCACTAGCAAACAGTCCTTACTCTCAGGGAGATCACAGTTTGGTGGGGGAAATATGCATAAAAGATAATTACTACACCACACACAGAAATTAACTCAAAATGGATCACAGACCTAAATGCCTGAGCTGGACCCAAAGGATGAAGAGGAGCGAGCCAGGCTTGGGGAGGAAGAAGGCCACCTGCTGTAGGAAGGACAGTGCTGGGAAAAGGTCCCGAAGTGATAAATCATATGACCAATGCTACCCATTAAGTGTAGAGGACAATGCAGAGAACTGGTAAGGGAGAGGCCAGAGACAAGGGAGGCCCAAGCACAGAAGGGTTTCAAGCTCTTGGTAATTACTGTTAGTTAATTATTGGTACTAACATACTGTGGCACAGGGATAGCATTCCTAGGCCCGTCCTGCACCCTCTCTATATGTATACCCTTTGTCATAGGACCCTGCAGTCCCTTTCACTAAAGAGGCAGTCTCTCTCCCCCGCCCCTGGAATTCGGGCTGGCTAAGTGACTTGCTTTGCGTAATGGGATATTAGCAGACTTGATGTCAGCAGACGCTTGAAAAGTGCTTGTCTGACTGTCCTCGCTTGCCCTTGCACTTATTGAAAGATGAAAGACTTCATGTGGAGCAGAGCTCATTGCCCCATCCCAGCTGAGGCCATTCTAGATCAATCCATAGAAAGACGCCCCAGATATGTGAGCAAGCACAGCCAAGAACAGCAGAGCCCTAGCAGACCCAAAGGTGAAACAGTCCAGCCAAGCCCAACGGGATCAGCTAACCCACAGACTCACACACTTAGTGTTTATTGGTACGTATCACTGAGGTTTTGTGGGTGACTGTTACTCAGCATTATTATGGGAGCAATTAACTGATACACCTACACTGCTAGCGAAGTGCTGAGATGTTTTCTAGCTGGTTGTGGAACTGAGATTCTCTCAAGGGGGGACAACAGTGAGGGACCTGGAGCCTGACACTCACTCACTGTTCTGCCACTTAGCACTGGTGTGGCTTTCAGCGAGTTGCATTAGCTGCTCTTGCCTCCATTTCCTTATCAGTAAAATGGAGATAATACCAGTGTACTATACGGTAACACTAGTATACTAGGATTGTTTTGAGATTAAATAAATTAATATACGTAAAAATTTCCATTTGAGTATGGTACATATGTAATATGAGCTCTATAAACGTTAGATTTAAAAAAAGACTGAATTTGGCAAGGACCATGACTGAATAGGAAAACCCCACCTCTACACAGATGTGGGCTGAGAAGTTTTGGCAGGCAGGGCCCAAGATTCTGTTCTAATGCAGAAACAGTACAACGTTCCAAAATTCTACTCCATAAGTTATTCTGGGCCATAATTATTCTGTGTTTTTAAGAGCCAACATCAACTAAATTCCCATCAACTATAGGAAAATCTCATTAAAGTACCTTAAGATCCTATGTCCTAAGATGGGGAGTGACTACTTAACAGGTACAGGGTTTCTTTTTGGGTGATGAAAAATGGTTCTGGAACTAGACAGTGGTGATGGTTACACAACATTGTGACTATACTGAAAACCACTGAATTGTATACTTCATAATGGTTAAAATGGTGAATTTTCTATAATGTGAATTTTATCTTAATAAAACAGAAAAGAACATACGCCCCTGAGCAATACTGCAACCAGTTATAACCTGCCAGTTGCGGTTAGAGCTATGTTACACAAACAACAGGAGACTCTGGCTTTAGAATAGCTATTTTTCTCTGGCAGAGAACAGATAACTGGCCTAACTATCTATTAGGGCCATTCCTAGCTCCTGATAATAAAACCCCATCAGCTATGTACAATGGCTGGCTCGGATTTTTACTGATGCTGTGTATGTGCTAAGCACACTTCAACCACTTTATAAACAACTGATGTTTCTCAACAGGGGCAGGACTGGCATTTTAGGTGGGATAATTCTTCCTTCACTAGATTTATCATCTCTGGCCACCCCCCACTCTTTTCCTACTGCCCGTGAGTCCTCACAAACCTAGGAAGTAGAGGTTATTTTATTAATGAGGAAGCTGAGAGTTGAAGAGGTTGAGTAAACTGTCTAAGGTCACAAAGCTATTAAGTGGTGGTGCTGGAGTGCCACCGAGGCCGTCTGATTCCACTGATCGAGTTCGTAAGCATGGTTTGCAGTTGTTTGCCTCTCTCTTCTCTCTAAGGGGGAAGGGGTGTCACACCTAATACAACTAAATGTGGTATCAAGTAACTTTAACACTAGCTGATAACCTCAGTGATCTAGAGAGTCCAAGGCCAAGAGAACAATCAATAAGAGCCACAAACTTCTTATGTTTATAAAAGATTTCCCCAGCCAATTACGAGCATAATCATGATTAGTAAAGAAATAGCCACAGCTAAATCTCATCTCCTCTTGTGTGGACAACCTAAGGAACTCAGATGAGCAACTTATCCTGAATAGGAAATGGGTACACATTTGACATGGGAGGTCTAACAACCTAACAGGCCTGTAATTTGGGGGACTAATAATGGCTCTTTCAAAATACGGACTTGAGGACAACCACCTGAACCAGACCCAGAGCCTTAGCGAAGGTAAAAAGCAAGAGCCTCAGCCCACCGGTCAGAGGCGCTGCGTCCTCTAGCCCTCCTCCCTGGGTGCTTGAGTCACTGTAAATTTCTTGATCAAGTGTACAAAGAAAGAAGC
This sequence comes from Equus quagga, assembly GCF_021613505.1. Classification (NCBI taxonomy): domain Eukaryota; kingdom Metazoa; phylum Chordata; class Mammalia; order Perissodactyla; family Equidae; genus Equus; species Equus quagga. The sequence goes on from NW_025802777.1 coordinate 6,348,863, forward strand.
CTGATGAACTGCACAAATACTACAGGACCCAGTCAGACCAGTTCATAAAGCTGGACAAGCCTCTGCCAGAAAGACATAAACCTCACTCACCAGATGCTACCTTAAGTGCCTGTGTCCCCAAATCAGCCCTCATTACTTAATCAGGTGGCCACAGGCATTCTCATATGGATTTATTAAAACTGAATTTCCCTGAGGCAATACGAAGTTTATAAAACTTAGGCCCCCCAAGTAGCTTATTCCAATTAGTGTTCTATGAGTCACTGTGCAGAGTTTTGTTTTATTTTATTTATTGAGGTTATGATAGTTTACAACCTTGCGAAATTTCAGTTGTACATTATTATTTGTCAGTCATGTTGTGGGTGCACCACTTCACCCTTTGTGCCCACCCCCTACCACCTTTACCCTTGGTAACCACTAATCTGTTCTCTTTGCCCATGTGTTTATCTTCCAGATATGAGTGGAGTCATACAGAGATTGTCTTTCTCTATCTGGCTTATTTCACTTAACATAATACCCTCGAGGTCCATCGATGTTGTTGTGAATGGGACGATTTTATCCTTTTTTATGGCTGAGTAGTATTCCATTGTGTGTGTGTGTGTGTGTGTGTGTGTACACGCACGTGTGCGCGCGCGTACGTGCATACACACACCATATCTTCTTTATCCAGTCATCAGTGGATGGGCACTTAGGTTGCTTCCACGTCTTAGCTATTGTGAATAATGCTGCACTGAACATAGGGGCAAAAGGGTCTCTTTGAATTGCTGATTTCAAGCTCTCTGGATAGATATCCAGTAGTAAAATGGCTGGGTCATATGGTATTTCTATTTTTAATTTTTTGAGAAATCTCCGTACTATTTCCCATAGTGGCTGCACCAGTTTGCAATCCCACCAGCAGTGTATGAGGGTTCCTTTTTCTCCACAACCTCTCCAACACTTATTTTTTGTTTTGATTATTTTCGCCACTCTAATGGGTGTAAGGTGATACCTTAGTGTAGTTTTGATTTGCATTTCCCTGATGATCAGTGATGATGAGCATCTTTCCATGTGCCTATTAGCCATCTGTATATCTTCTTTGGAGAAATGTCTGTTCATATCCCCTGTCCATTTTTTTATCGAGTTGTTGGATTTTTTGTTGAGTTGCGTGAGTTCTTTACATATTATGGAATTAACCCCTTGTCAGATATACGATTGACAAATATTTTTTCCCAGTTGGGGGGTTGTGTGTAGGGTTTTACTTTTGTTTGTTTTTTCCTCTCCCATCAGGAAGACCTCATTCAACCAGGCAACTCTCCTCAGTCCCATCCCAGGTAAAAACATGTCACAAGGAATGTTATAATGGCTACCTTTCTAAAATGACCTTTTCCTTCTGGGTATACTTAAATCTCAATACATGAATTTCTTGATTAAGGTCCCACTAAGCTAATTTTCTTCTATTTAATATGTTACCCCAGCTATTGATCCAGACTTCTGGAATAAATCCTTCCTTTCTTAAATGGACTAATACCCCTTTGTTACTTCTGTACACAAGAACTTAACTTTTAAAAAGAAATACACCATGACTCCCTCGCATCTATAATTCTGTTTTCCCACTAATTCAATCTGGCCTTGCCACTAATTAGTATTATTCCAAGAGCAGTTAATGTAACTGATGACTGATCTTAGCTAACAGAATTCTAGATAAGGAGACTCAAACAAGATACTCTGGGTGACTTTACAGTTTTGGGATGCCTAAGCTCTATGTGTAATTCTTGCACTTCCTTAGGAGTAAGATGAAGATGATGATAGTAACCACAGTAATAACAGTGGCAGGCAATCCTTACAGGGCCCTTACTATACACTAGGCAGTCTTAAGCACTTTACAAGTATTAATCTAACGCCACCAAATGGGAGCTTTTATTACCCAAATTTTCCAAATAAGAAACTAAAGCACAGAGGAGTTAAGTAATTTGCCCAAGATGAGAACTAGGTGGAACCAAGGCTGGATGTGAATCTAGTCAGTCTGACTCAGTGCTCACACTCCAACCAACTAATGCTACACTGCCCCTCAATATAAGCAACACTCTAACTCAGGACTTAGTCATCAGAAAATAATTTTAGTTAATCAAGCAAACTGAATTATAGGTAAATGAAAACCCAGATTTACAGCCATTTTCTTATAAGGCAACTTGTAGAGATTCTAAAACTGCAAAAAACACTGTCCCTTTAATACGCCAGAGAAACGTGCAACAGGCAATACTGAGAAAGAATCCTGTTCAGCCAACAATGCAGCTCAGCTAACTGACCGGCACAAGCACAATCCTCCTCATTATGAGGCTTCAGACAGGATTACCTTGTTTTCTTCTACGTTCCTTTTCAACTTTTCTTCCAGGTCCCTGGTCTCTTCTGAGCTGTTGAGCTTTCTCTGCTCATAATTTTCAAACGCTTCCTTAAGCTGCTCTTGTAAAACTTGGTACTCCTTTTCAATCTGTGAAATGTCCCCCTAAAAGTAAATTATAAAGTTATCTATTAATAGTAGTTTAAAATGCCTATTTCTGACCTTGTTCTGAATTGTCTCTTAAAATAAACAAAGGAGAATAAAAGGCAGATGAAAATTTACAAGGAAAATGTCACAATAATTCAAAAATTAAAAACCCCTAAACACTGTTTAGCATGGCCAGCTCTTTTTTTAAATACAATTATTCATATTACTGGAATTCATAATGAAACTTTTCAATCTGTACTATAGTTAGTTTTGAATATTTGTTTTAGAAAGGTTCAGTATTACATTAACAGCTTGATGTGAATGTCATTCTCCACAATTAACATTAAGAACTATGCATTAGGTTTATAAAGCTGTACATATTATGCATATTTTAGACAGGAACAGAGCATATTAACTTTGGCTCTACTTTTAAGCATTTCAAATGGATAGCTGCTGATTATTTCAAAAAGACAAGTTAAAATATTATCAATGAATCGTTTTCAAACTATCGCTTGGAACAGCTTAAAAAAAAGCAAAAATAATACCGTAACATGAAATGTTGGCAACAATAAACATCAATTATATAAGTATTTTTAAAACCCTTTCATAAGATAAGACTGTCAGCATCACACATTCGTGTCCAAAAGGAGCATCTGTGTGAGCTGGCAACTCCTCTAGCTGCGGGTAACTGCTCTACAGATACCAGGGACCTTGGCAGCCAGGCTTTGGGAATCTATCCCAGTGGCACAAACCTGGTCCATCTTTCCCATCTCCTGCACCTTTCCCAGCACCTTAGCATCTTCCAAGTGTAAAAAAGCAGGGCATCAAGGTTTTGAAATTCTGTGAATTATCACTTAGAGAACTGTGAATCATGGCCAGGGTGACCATACATCCCAGGTGCCCTGGAGTGTACCAGTTTTTATCTGTCTTGACTCAAAGTTTAGCACTACGAATAGAGTCCGTGTTTAAATAATAAATTAAATCGTCAACCTTACTACAAGTAAGACTTTATGGTTTAAGATCTTAGTTACTTCTCTTTTCATTTTCAATTCAGTAAAAGGATCACAATGAACAGCAACCTGATGTTATGAATTAGTTTATATGCCCCAAATCACCAACACAGACAGGCAAGAAGTTGTCATTTCTGTGTTATTACATTTAACCTTCACTACAATTCCATAAGAAATATATTTTCACCTTTTATAGATCAGAAAACCAAGGTTTAGAAAAATTAGGCAACTCCTAAGTCCCAGAAGAAAGCAGCAGTGCTGGGCTTAATTGCAAGTCTCACTGGCTGAGAAGCCAGCAATCAGTTGTGCTAAGATCAAGGTCTTGATACTAAGAGATAATTTAACAAAGTGTTTGTGAATTTTTCCAACACTGATGAAAATATTTATTTAAAGCTCAAAAAACCTGACTCATTAAACAGCAAAGGTGAGTATGGTAAGGTTTAAAGGTAAGTATGGTATAAGAACTCAGTACCAGTCACTCTACTTGGTATATACTCACAAAGGCAAAAATGTTCACTGTTTGTAAGCGTGAAAAGCTGATATGATCTAAATGTTCAATGATAAGAAACTGGTCAAATTATCATACATTCATACGATGGAATACCAAGTATGCATTAAAAATGATGGTAAAAATCTGAGATGGAAAAAGGTCCATTATATATTAAGACCGAAAATTTCAAATACAACATATATGGTATGATCCCATCTTCATAAAGATTACTTACACATAAAAGTTAAAATAAGGCCTGGAAGGCTGCATATCAAAATACTAACATGGGTGACGTGAACATAGCTAATTTTCAATTTCTCTTTCATAATTTTCAGTTTTGTTTATTAAAAAAATTTAAAGACTCTATATTATTTTTATAATTGGCCAAAACTATAAAGTTATTTGTACCAATAGTACCAACACAAAGTTCCAACTTTACTTTTTCCTACTTAATTACACATCTGATCTTGTAAATCATTCCATATCGGTAATGACAGAACTGCTTCGTTTTTAAATCACAGAGTAATATTTCCTTATATGGATGTACCATAATTTAACTAGTCCAATACTGATGGATATTAAGGCTGTAATCAACTTTTTGCTGACACAAATACAGATGAAACAAATATACAAATAGCCTTGTTCACTCGTCTCTGCACACAAATACGAGTGCAAATAAATTCCAAATTGCCTTCCCCAGAAATTTACATGTTTAAATTCTTTCAATAATGTGTAAATTATACACTGGGCATCTTTCTATATGTTTAGAAATCATCTTTATTTCTTTTATTGTGGATTGTCTATTTGCATGCATTCCCACTTTTGTGTCAGGTTATTAATTTTTCCTTATGGATTTATACAAACTTTATATGTTAAGCAAGGAAATTAATTCTCTCTCCTATGCTGCAAGTCATTTTCCTAGTTTGACATTTGTTTTGACATCATGTATATGCACATTTCTTCATATACATATTTACACACTATACATATGTGTATACATGTTTTGTCATGTCATGGCTTTTGTCATGTTGTTTATTAATCTTAGGGGGAAAAAATCTCCCTTTTTTTCCTACTTTTATGGGTGCATTTTTTATATTTAAATCTTTGATCCACTTGGAATTTATTTTGGTATATGGAAATGAGGTAGAGACCCAAATTAATTTTTTCTAGACGGCAGTCCATTTCTCCTAACACCATGTATTTAATAATCTACTCGTTGCTCAACAATAGTTATTTTTGTTATACCTTAAATTCCTATATTCTTTTGTGCTATTGGACTCTTATCCTAATGGTCTATTTATGCACTATATAGATTGATGCCTTGATATCTGGTTGCACAACTCACATTCTTAAAGTTTCTTTTCCATAGGCATCTTTGATGCTTATTTTTCCATATGACATTTAGAATCAATTTTTCCCACAACAGTCAGCCACCAAGGTGGTCTCCAAGATCCTCACTACTTGGTATTCACATCCTTGTATAATCCTCCCCTACAATGTATCAGGGTTGGTCTGTGTGACCAAGAAAATACAGAAGAAGTGACAGAGTGTGACTTCCTAAAGTAGGTCATGAAAGCCATTGCTACTTCTGCCTTTGATCACCCGCTCCAGGGAAAGCCAGGCCCCAGGAGGACACTGAGGCAGCCCTACATGGAGGTCCAGAGGCAAGGAACTGAAGCCTCCTGTCAACAGCCAGCACCAGCTTGCCAGCCACGTGAGTGAGCCATCTTTGAAGCAGACCCTCCAGCCCGAGTTACTCCTGCAGATGACTGAGTCATGGTCAACAACTTGACTGCAACTAACAAGCGACATTCAGGACCCTCTAGCTAACCCACTCCTCAATTGCTGACTCACAGAAATTGTGAGATAATAAATGTTTATTGTTGTTTTAAGTCATTAGGTTTTAAGGTAATTTGTTATGTAGCAACAGATAACTAATACACTCTGTTCATGTTTGTACTTGGATTGTGTTAAATTAAAAGCTTTAGGGAGAACTAATCTCTTTATTTTATCTTTTTGTTGCTATTGAAAAGGGAATTTTTCTAATATACTTTGCAACAAGCTGTTGTTTGTATATGGAAAGAAATTTTATCCAGTCGCCTTTCTGAATTCTCTTACATTCTGGTATTGGATTTTTCAGTCAATCCTTTCAGATTTTCCAGGTACACAGTCTTAGCCTCTATAAATAGTAATACTTATATCTCCTCCTCTACAATCTAATTTCTTTCTATTTTATTTTGTCAGCTGATATCTCAAGGATGATAAATACTAATGATGATGTTTCAACTTTAGGCGAGATGATGGCTTTGGCTTAAGAGAAAAAGATACTAGCGTGTTGAAAAGTATTCATCAAATCCCATTTTATTGTAAGTTTTAGTCAAGAAAAGGACTTGAATTTCATCCAATACCTTTTCAACAACTATGGAGTTGACTAAGTTTTCTCTTAAGATATATTAACACACTAAATTATGTTAACAGATTTTCTAATTGAATCATTCTTAAAGTGATGGTCTTTATAATACTTTCTGTATTTTTCATGTGAATAAGCTCTTATTTATAAATTAATACAGGCTCATTATACAATATTATTAAACAATAAGGCTATTATACTTTGAAATAAATAAGCTAGAAAAAAACTTACCTTTTCTTTGCCTCCCCTTCCCAAATTTCAACAATAAAAACAAAACAATAACTTTTCTGTTATATTCTATAGCTTATTCCACGATAATGTTTGTATGGAATAGCTGGCTCAAAAATAGTTTTAACTCATCATTCCCATTTAGTTAAATTAACGAAAATTAAACCTTTAAACAGTCTGATACAATTTTGACTCACCTGTTGTGCCTCAAAAGGATCATAGGGCTCAGTATTGACTTCTTGATGTGTTACATTCCAAGACACCTTTGGGGGAAAACAAATACTTAAATTCAATCTATCTCATTTGCTCTAGTAAAATAAAGCCATTATGCAATAACATTTTAAAACACGCTCAAATTTAAAAAAAAAAATTTTTTTTTGCCATTTAGATAATGTTCTATGCTTTCTACACATATTTGTATTAGGAAAGCACTATCATTCAGAATTAGTAAAAATGAAAATGATTTTGGTTCATTACTCAACATTTTTTCAAAGCTTTCTAGAAGACAATGAGTAGGGATGATCCAATAAGGGCTTAGTGAATTCACGCTCTAGGAAGTCAACTATAGAGGAACCTAAATTCATTCTCAACTTGTTAAGAACTTCCATTCACATCTCGTTTCTCTCCCTCCAGTTGTCTCTTTTAACCCCCTCACTCCTCCCCTGTTTTGGGAGGAGACACTGGGCATGCTGTAGCCCAGACTCCTCTTTTTTCTCTCTGGGAGCTGCCTGTGCAGAAAGCTCCTTCTCCCTTCCTGCTCCATGCAGTAAGTCTTCTGGGGCAGGCACCCCAAGCTGGCCCAGCACTGCTGTGTGTGCGTAGGTAGGCTGGTGTGCCATGGGCTTCACTGTTAGGACACACACTTTGGACAGAAATAGCCACATATTCCTACCGTGCCTTTATTAATTACTAAGGGGATGTTTTGGCTCCATCTACTGATTTCTCTATCTTATTTCTCAATTGGTGGAAAACTTGGGTAGGCAGCAGAGTATTATTTACTAGACACAAAAATTCTGACAAGATTACTTGTCACATCCTACATAGGGTTCATAAAGTCAATCATTTAAAAAATTTTAGGAAATATAATGGCAATGAAAAACGAAAAGGAAAATTAAGCATTCAGTATTAAGTATTTAAGTATTCAGTATTAAGTATTAGAAAGACTTTTTTCTATTTAAGTCTTACCTGTATGGCAACCATTTGTGTATGTGGAATATGTGTCACTTCATCAGTACTTTCTGGATCTGTTTCCCACTTGGCAGAATCTCCACAGTGACCATCATTTCTGGTAGACTCACTTTGGGCTGTATCAGCTCCATCCTTGTCGCACTGTGACTTTACCAGTATTTCCACAGAGTCTTGAAAGATCTGTGTTTCAGGGGCAACCTGGTTACCAGGGGCATTCTCAGCATTCAAATGATGACCCTCAAAATGTCCAGCAGCACTTTTATCTGGTCTGTCTGCAAAAGATGGCACCACTGGTATTGATCTTTGCAGCTGAAATTCAGAAGAAATGTTGGCCAGAGGTGTGTAAATGTTAGTGTACTGGGGCAAACTTGGTAACACGTTTATATATGTTGGCGGTATCTGCATAACGTCAAATCCCCGAAAGGGAAGATATGTACAGTATCCTGTGATCAAATGGGGTTGAGTCCAGTAGGTTGGTTTCACATCCTCAGGAACTGGCTTGGGAGGATCAGAGGAGACTTGCTCAGGACTTGCATCCTCAGAGACTGGTTTGGCAGAATTAGAAGAGACCCCTCTGGGCTTCTCATACTCAGAAACTGATCTGGAAGAATTATCGGATACTGGTTTCAGCTCCTCGGCTTCACAGGCTGGTTTGGGAGAATCACCAGATACAGGTTTGGGCTGTAGATCCTCAGAAGCTGGTGCTGAAGATAAATCAGACACTGGTTTGGACTTTACATTTGGTTTAAATTCCCTAGTGGTTGCATTCAGTGGTAGTTTAACTCGTAAATACTCTCCTGTTTTTGAAATTTCTTCCACTTTTGTCTTGATGTTTTTCTTCTTTCTCTTTTTCTTGAGCCGTAATGCAACTTTCTTCAATGCAATACAGTTGTCAATCACAACAAAGCGAGGACATCCCAGGAGAAAAGATTTCAAACCTCCGGCTTTTTCTAGTATCTGTCGAGTTTCTTCTGGGAAGAACTCATATTCTTCAGAGAACATCTTGTTACTCATGTCCAAGGGACCATGTTCCTCCAACAGCTGAGAGAAGTAACTTGGAAAAAATTTACAGTTATATAAGTTATTATAAAAGGAAGTACTTGTACATGTTCATTTGAAAAGAGTATTTCCAAAAAAATTCTCCCAAAGCAAAATATTATTTCACTTCTAGCTGATCTCAACATCTCTCCAAGAAACATACTATACTCATATTAAATCTGAGAAAGGCTAACTGCAATCAATGATACCATGAACTAAACTTTGCTACCTCTCAGACAAGAATCCTTTAAAACATTTTTTTAGGAAAAAACAAAAGGGGATTAAAAAGTTATTTTACAGAGCCCAGCCCAGTGGCATAGTGGTTGGGTTCACATGTTCCATTCTGGTGGCCTGGGGTTCCCAGGTTCAGGTCCTGGGCACAGACCTACGCACCACTCACCAAGCCATGCTGTGGCAGTGTCCCACATACAAAATAGAGGAAGACTGGCACAGATATTAGCTCAGGGCCAATCTTCCTCACAACAACAAAAAGGAAAACCACTTTGGGGTCAGCCCCGTGGCTGAGTGGTTAAGTTTGCGCACTCTGCTTTGGCCACCCAGGGTTTCACTGGTTCAGATCCTGGGTGTGGACCTAGCATCACTCATCAAGTCATGATGAGGCAGCATCCCACATGTCACAAATAGAAGGACCTACAACTGAAATATACAACTACGTACTGGGGGGCTTTGGGGAGAAGAAGGAAAATAAAAATTAAAAAAATAAAATAAAATCTTTAAAAAAAGAAAAATAAAACTACTTTATGTGCAGATGCTGCTGCAGACAAATGCATAGGACAATTTTTGCAAATGATTAACCTCTATTCAAGGCAACTGATACTCCAAAGCATAAAGACCAAATACCACTTCTCTTTGTCAGCACTGCTGCTCTAAATACTTCAAAGTCACGAAACAACTTCTCTTGAAACATTTTTTGATGAATTTCTCCTTAGAATAATCTCTACAATTGAAACTCCCCTACATACATGTCGTTTTGCAAGATAACAGGTTAAATATGTCTTTGCTTTAAGATTCCCATTAAACTTGATTTTTAATGAGAAATCTCTAAAAGCAGAAGAGGTTAAAAGAAATAAATCCCTGTAGTCTCAGGAACAGTCATCCTTGTTGAGGATTTCAGCTGACTGGTACAAATACGTTGGCCCCACCATCTGTCCGAAGAGAGACCTTTCTAGTTGGTGTTTAGCTGCCATTAAGCAACAGTAAAATAATTCATGAACGGTCTATATGTATTTACTTTTTGCTCTCCATGATGAATAACTAAAGAGAATCACTGAAAATAAAGCTTTTCGATCTGGATTAAAATATTTAAATCCAAAATGGTGTAACTAAAGAACAGAGCCATCACGAAAGGAACCCACTCTCAGGAGCTCAACAAGCCTTTCCACAGCTAGCAACATAAATGCTGATGCAGATCTGGTGACAATCACCAAGCAACCAACAAACGCTGTGTTCCTGAAGAACAGTTAAGGATCTGGGAAAATGCTCACCATGCATGTTTAGGTCAAAAAGGCAAATGACAAAGCTAAGTGTAGAGTTAAATCAGTTTACAAATTTTAAAATGTATGTTTTACAGATACACATTTAAAAGTCTGAAACTAAACTGAAACTAGAAGTTAACTGGTTACATAAGGGTGACAGAATTATTCATAATTTTTACTTTTTCCTTTAAACTGTTCTTTTTTAAAAATTTCCAAACTAACTTATATTACTTTTATAATCAGAAAAAAATTTTTTTCAAAGAAATAGAGCCTCCACAATTTTTCCACTGGCTAAGAAGCAATGAAGTTTTCATACATTCAAGCAGAACAAAACTTAATTCAATACGGGTCCCTACCCAAAGAGAAATAGTATTATAACCATATTATGAATAAAGTTTTCATAGTTACTGTTATTTGAAATGCAACAGAAAATGAACGTTAACTTTATTTATACACTTTTCTAGCCTTGAAAAGTCGTCTCCGTAAGATGAGCATTGGGTCCAAGATAGCACAAATATGATTCCTTCATAATCCAGTGTTTTATAGGGGTTAGAATCCATTCACCAACACACTGAACACTAGCGCTGGTGTGGCTGTTTAGCAGACATGAAAGAGGCTAAAGCTCTAATAAAAGATGCTAGATACAACTGAGATGACAAGGCTGACACGATCATTTCAACTTCCGCCAAGTTGGAAAATTCATCTCCTCTCTCATCGTTTGCTGCTTTTCAAAGTCTGACTCTAATAGACACAGTGTTCCTGCCTTCAGAACCAAAGACTGGGCACGCTGTGCTTGACAGGAGTAAAAAAATAATAATAAAGCTAATTATACCAACTATTACATTAATAGTTGTTATGTACATATGTACATGTTTATATGTGTATATATATCTTCAAAACTGGATGATGACCATTAGTGTCTTAAATGGTCCTCATGGACTTTCATAGAGCCAGTGCATGTAACTGTCAGCACAGGGACAAGGGACAGGGATGGGAAAAACATTTCAGAAAGCTTTCCCACCCCAGTATTCTGGCTGTGCCCCTTTGAAAATCACGGTTTTCTACATGTTCATGATTCTTATTTCACAAAATAATTTTTATTTGCATACACTGTGATCTGACTAATGATTAGTTTAGCTCTCCTGCTATTTGTAAGCTGCACAGGATCATTTCTGCAATCTTCCACAGTGCTTAACCTTAAGGGGTTAAAAAATCTTGGCTGACTAATTAACACCACTAAAGAGGTACTAGGAAAAACCAAATGCAGAATACTATCTATTGAAATTTAATTTGCTCAACTATCTCAATCATAAAATGTTAGAACTAGAATGGGGTCATTAAAAATAAATCAGTCCAATCCCCGACTTTAAAGAAAAATACTGAAGTCAAGAAAAAGTTAATTAATATCAGTTATCCGAGTATTCTTGACTCCTTGTCTAACATTTTTTCCACTCTACACTCTTTTCATATATAAAAGTTTAGTTTCATTTTCCTTTTTTTCATCCATTGGCCAATAAGAGATCATTCTTAATCACTCTTAAGTAATCACATTTATTTTTGAAAATTCAAAGGAAGAATTATGCTTTGAGGTATAACTTCCTGTAACTTCTTGACTTCCTCCTATCAGAAGACATAAATTCTATCTCAAATACAAACAAATCAGCCTACTTTTTTTCTCATAAAGCTGTTTAATTTCTTCCCACTTATAATGGTCATAAATTCCTTATTAAGCAAGCTCCTGAAAACCACAGTTTAGCTTCAGTTTTGGATGCTTGAAGCAAAGTCTAGAATATTTTAAGAAACATTAGTGTAGTTTTACAGCTGTTTCCATGCTGCCATCCAGGAGTTCTCTGGAAATATAATTTGCTCCATTTTTCAACTCAAAAGAAAAATCCAAAAAAGTGGGACCCAAGAGCATATAACTAGACTGAACAGGAAAGACGCAACTGAGGAAAATATAAGAAATGACCAAATTATGGACAAGCGACAGCTTTTCCAGAAGAGTGAACTTTCAAATTCATTTTCTATTGCAGATCTTAGCCCTCAATTTCTTTTCTTAAAAAAGGCATCAATGCACTACTTACTAATGCCAAACTCAAAATGGCAACTGCTTCCTAGATTTTCCTGAGCTCTTACTCCATTATTTTATCCACTCCACTCACACTTGACTTGTTCATTTCATATTCACATTTTCAATCCAAAAATAACTCACACTCAAAGTTACTTAAAAAGAAAATTCTGTTTCTCTTTTATTAGACCAATGTCAGGAAGTCAAGTCTCCAGTACAATACAGAGATACAAGGTTCTGTTTCTGTACCATGATTCCAGCTGAACAACTATCATCTCAGCAGAAGGAATAACAGGGTCCTGGGATCCTTGCCCCAATAAAAGGGTAATACGTCACCAAGCTACATTACTTGTTACTGGATTTGTGAGATGTCAAACAACTACATCTTCAACAAAACAACAACGAGATCAAATAATCACACTACCCCTTGTCAAATGTATACCTTGGAATTCATGATAAAAAGATTATGGCTGGAAACCTCATCAGTCCTATCAGGACAGTTTTGAAAGTAGAAAGTATCTACACCAGCAGCTCAAACTGATAAAAGTAATCACCACTAGGATTCTAAATTTAATAATTAAAAATCCTCAATTAACTTTATGTAATATTCTACAAAAGCTATAAAAATACTTTTTTTCCTCAGAGCTGTGAGCCAATAAATGATTCCTTTAACAAAGCACACAAATTAAACAACTTAAGGTCTTTAACCGGAGCCTCCATGTAAAATAACAGTTGTGGGAATGTTGCACTACTTACTCATACAGAGTTGAACACTTCTGTTTGGGGTTAATGTCCCACAGCTTCTTGTTACGGACAACATATTCATTACTGTGCTGTTCATAAAGGGCTTCAAATTCTTCCACATCTTGCCGAAGATGGTCAGGCACTACAAATGGGCCTGCTGAATTTGAACTGCGTCTACTGATAAAAAAAAATTTTGTGAATAACAAACTTTTAAGTGACCCATAATAATATTTAAATTGAAATAAACATCAAGATAGTACTCAGCTTTATGATGCAAAAAACACTACCAGAGAATTTAATGCAGAAAAATTATCCTTCTACAATTATAGTCAAGAAACATATATAGCTGACTACTGAGTAAGCACTTTTAATTATTTACTCTTGCTACCAAAAGAAAATTTTTTAAAATTCTTGGTTTTAAAAAAATCAATGCTGCTTTAATTGTTAACTCGTTAAAGAGAAAAATGAAAGATTTTATTGTAACTGCTACAAACTTAAACTGCGATTGCGACTGGTAAAATGAACTTAATAAAAAGATTTTTAAAAAAAAGAGTTTAAGATTCTAGCACTCTAAAAAGATGCAGTAGTTTGAGTGTGGGCTCTAAAACCAGATTGCTGGGTTTAAATTCAGGCTCGGTTATTTATGAGCTTTGTCTTCTTGGGCACCTCACTCAACGATACTGTGCGTGAATTTCCTCATCTGTAAAATAGACATAAAACACTACTTACCTTCTAGGATGGAAGAGTGGATTAAATCAGTTTATATATGTAAAGCTCTCAGAATAGTGCCTGGTACATGAGTGTTAGCTAAGTACAAGCTATTATGATTTTAACTTAATTCCTCCATTTAAACAATTCATGAAAATGACTGTGCAAAACAACTGTTACTACAACTCCTTTAAAAAATGTGAGTGAAAAAAACCCAAACATTTCATGCGTTTTTGGTCCATAAAGGAGTATGATACAAAAAGGTCACTGCTACTCATTAGTTTTATTTCTTCTTCTATTTGTTGTCTGAAAACTCAGTTTCAACAAACCAGATGCCACTGAAAATCACTAACATCTAAGGTTAAAACGTAACATCATACATAGCTTCCAAACATCCTCCTCTCTCCTATTATAGCAAATATGCTAGTAAGTATCAACAGGACACTCTCTTCATTGAACATTTTAAAACACATTTGCTAGGATTTTCCCGCAGTATCTTGCACACAGTAGGTTCTCAAACTTTGCAAATGAATGTCATCAGCCCTGTGACATTAATGCAGTTTGTATGAATTCTCAATGTCCACAAGCCATGCTATAAATTCAACCAAGATGGGTCACGTCAGGCTGTCATAATAGATGCACATCTTTAGACAGGTTACAGGAAAAAAAACACAAGTTTAAAGTACATTAAATTAACCCCACCTACTAAGTTAAAACACGAGCTAAAATGAAGTAAAAATTTTAAAATTGCACTTACTTATGGTCTTCACCTGAAGTAATGGTCTCATTATTTGGTGTTACTGAAGTTGTTCCAGACCCAACTAACATTGGCTAGTTTAAAAGAAAGAAAAATGACAAGGATTTTCTACCTTAAAATTACCGTTAAAACTGATGAATGCTTTCATAAATATGCACGCAAATTGCCAACATATAAGACTTACCTAAATTTTCTTATGAACAGAAACATACAGTAGTAAAAGTTCCAACAGCCATGAATGGGCCCAAATTAACACTTCCAAGGCTCCAAAAAAATTTAAATGTCAGACTCAGAGGGGTCAAGATGGTGCTGTGAGCAGACATTGAACTTGCCTCCTCCCACAAACAGAACCAGGTTACAACAATTTTAGGAAGAATCACCCTGGATTGAAAACTGAAAACTGGATAAAAAGAACCCCCACAAGAAGGGACAGTCCCGACGAAAGCAGAAGAGGCAGTAACTCTGGCCAGAGAGGAAAAAAGCCACCTTTGGGAGCAGCGGAGCTTCTCAGCTGGCCAGGTGGGAGCCAACCTAAAGATATCCAGATAGCATCTCAAGACGCCTAAGAGTCTCGTACTACTATACATCAGAAGGTGGAAGGACTTCCCCCCGGGAGGAGGTGGTAATAGGTGAAAACTCTCCAACCCCCGACTCCCAACCCCCGGACAGCCCAGTTCCTGCAGGAGGCTCTCTTCTAGCGGACTCCCCCATAACATCGCCACACACCAAGGGCGGGAGTGTGCACTCACCAGTGGAGCAACGGTGGAAACAAGTGACAACAGCCCTACTCAAGCCCCCCGTGATTACACCCAAGCCCAGGGGGAATCCCCAGGGTCCCGCACCCACCAGCAGGGAAGGCCTCCGCTCGCCATTAGCAGGGAGGCCCTTCCCAGAATCCAGAACAAAGGGAAGCTCCTGGCAGGCGGATTCCCCGGCACGGAACCAGACCACAAGCTACTGCTGGGCCCACGGTCTCCAGCACACGGGTTGGTGCAGGGGGCATCTGGACTTTCCGTGGACTTGCTTCTTGCTTGGGGACACGGTTGGAGGTCCAGCACCCGGCTGTGCGGCCCAGGGGGAGGCTCTGGGGTCCCGCACCTCTCCGGCAGGGAAAGCCTCTGCTCGCCATTAGCAGGGAGGCCCCACCCAGCATTCGGAACACCAGGAAGCGCCCTAGAGCAGAATTCCCCACAAGGCAGCAGCTTACAAGCCACCGCCAGGCCCACGGACTCTGGCCATGTCCCAGGCGAGGCAAGGGGCTCCCAGAGATCCTGTGAGAGTGAAGTGGGGCAGAGTGGAGCTCCGGTGAAATGGCTATGTAGCCCAAGGGGAAACTCCAGGTTCCTACAGCAGCCTCAGCAAAAGCCTCTGCACAGCACTAGTGGAGAGGTCCCGACTGGCAATCGCAAGGCGGAAAGGCCCTGAGGCAAAAGTAGCACAGCTAGATGAGCTAATGACAGACTGCAGAAGATACCCATAGCTCTGCTGGGACCTACAGTGGACAAGTGTGATCTTGTGGGCTCTGTTAGGGACAAAGCGGCAATTATAGGTGATCCTGCTCTTTGCTGCTGGAAAAGCCCACGACACTGCTGCAGACCACAAGGAAGGAGGGCGTCTAAGTGGGCTGCAACAGTAGGCACCAGCAGCCTGAGGTCCCCTTGCGATTGCCCCCACAACCGATGAGGGACCCCACAGGACCACTGTGACTACAAGGAGGGGTCCAGGTCCAGACAGTAACAGCTGACAGGGTTCCTGGTTGGTGCAGTCTAAACAGCTGGACCCCCCCCCCACACCAGTCACAAGTGGAAGCAGTGACTAAACTCTATCTCTATGCGGAGGCACAAATCCACGCCATCAAGCAGTATGAAAAAATATATTAAATCTCCAGAACAGAAGGAAAATGACAAGCACCCAGAAAACAATCTCAAAGACAAAGAAATCTATAACCTAAATGATGATGATTTCAAAACTCAATGAGTTAAAAGAGAATTCAGATAGACAACTCAATGAGTTCAGGAGCTATGTCACAAAAGAGCTTGACACTATAAAGAAGAACCAATTAGAAATAGTGGAGATGAAGAACACAATGGAGGAGATTAAGAAAAATCTGGACTCTCTGAACAGTAGGGTTGATAATATGGAGGACAGAATTAGCAATTTGGAGGAGAGGAATATAGAAATGCTGCAGACAGAGGAGGAGAGAGAACTAAGACTAAAAAGAAATGAAGAAACTCTCCAAGAATTATCCGACTCAATTAGGAGATGCAACATAAGGATTATAGGTATACCAGAGGGAGAAGAGAAGGAGAAGGGGGCAGAAGGCCTGTTCAAAGAAATAATAGCTGAGAACTTTCCAAACTTGGGAAGAGAGATGGAACTTCATGTGACAGAAGCCAATAGATCTCCAAACTTTATCAACGCAAGAAGACCAACCCCAAGGCATATAGTAGTGAAACTGGCAAAAGTCCACAACAAAGAGAAAATACTAAGGGCAGCCAGGCAGAAGAAAATAACTTACAAAGGAAACCCCAAAAGGCTATCAGCAGATTTCTCAGGAGAGACCTTACAGGCTAAAAGAGACTGGAATGAAATATTCAAAACTCTGAAGGACAAAAAGGTGCAGCCACGAATACTCTACCCAGCGAAAATATCCTTCAAATACGATGGAGAAATAAAAACTTTCCCAGATAAACAAAAGTTAAGCGAGTTCATCGCCACAAAACCTCCTCTTCAAGAAATGCTCAGGAAGAAACTCATTCCAGAAAAGCCAGAAAAAGGAAAGGGGTTACAAAATCCAGAACAAAAGAGATAAGCAGAAGGACAATAACACAAAGTAACAGCTCTCCATCAGGACAAAATGCAAAAGAACCGGAAAACAAGTGATAAAATGGCAAAAGTAGGCCCCCACGTTTCAATAATCACTCTAAACGTGAATGGATTGAACTCTCCAATCAAAAGGCACAGAGTGGCAGGATGGATCAAAGAAAAAGATCCAACAATATGCTGCCTCCAGGAAACACACCTCAGCCCCAAAGAAACACAGACTCAAAGTGAAGGGATGGAAGACAACACTCCAAGCTAATAATGAACAAAAGAAAGCAGGTGTTGCCATACTTATATCAGACAAAGTAGACTTCAAAGCAAAAGAGATAAAGAAAGACAAAGAGGGGCAGTATATAATGATAAAAGGGACGTTCCACCAAGATGACATAACACTTATAAATATATATGCACCTAACACAGGAGCACCAAAATTCGTAAAGAAACTATTAACAAAACTAAAAGGAGACATCAACAGCAATACAATAATAGTAGGGGACCTCAACACCCCATTAACACCAATGGACAGATCATCCAGACAGAAAGTCAACAAGGAAATTATAGAATTAAATGAAAAATTAGATCATATGGACCTAACAGATATATATAGGACATTTCATCCAAAAACAGCAGGTTACACAGTCTTCTCAAGCGCGCATGGAACATTCTCAAGGTAGACCATATCTGGGGAAACAGCAAGCATCAATAAGTTCAAGAGGGTTGAAATAATACCAAGCATCTTTTCTGATCATAATGCTACGAAACTAGAAATCAACTACAAGAATAAAGCTGGGAAAGAGCCAAAAATGTGGAGACTAAACAACATGCTACTGAACAAACAATGGATTATTAAAGAAATTAAAGAAGAAATCAAACATTATCTTGAGACAAATGAAAATGAAAACACACAGTACCAAATGATTTGGGACACAGCAAAGGCAGTCCTAAGAGGGAAATTCACTGCAATACAGGCTCACCTCAATAAGCAAGAAAAATCTTACATAAACAACCTCAAACAACAGCTAACGGAATTAGAAAAAGAAGAACAAACAAAGCCCAAAATCAGTAGAAGGAGGGAAATAATAAAAATTAGAGCAGAAATAAATGATACTGAAACAAAAAAGACAGTAGAAAGGATCAATGAAACAAAGAGTTGGTTCTTCAAAAAAATTAACAAAATCGACAAACCCTTAGCCAGACTCACTACAAAAAAAAGAGAGAAGTCTCAAATAAATAAAATTAGAAACGAGAGAGGATAAATCACAACAGATACCGAAGAAATACAAAGGATCATAAGAGAATACTATGAAAAACTATATGCCAACAAAGTGAACAACCTAGAAGAAATGGGTAAATTCCTAGACTCATACAACCTACCCAAACTGCATCAGGAAGAAATAGAGAATCTGAATAGACCAATCACAAGTAAAGAAACTGAAAGAGTAATCAAAATCCTCCCCAAAAATAAGAGCTCAGGACCAGACGGCTTCTCTGGAGAATTCCACCAAACATTCAAAGAAGATTTAATACCTATCCTTCTCAAACTGTTCCAGAAAATACAGGAAGATGGAGCACTCCCTAACACATTCTATGAAGCCAACATCACTCTGATCCCCAAACCTGACAAGGACAACACAAAGAAGGAAAACTACAGGCCAATATCACTGATGAACATAGATGCAAAAATCCTCAACAAAATTTTGGCAAACCGAATACAGCAATATATCAAAAAGATTATACACCATGACCAAGTGGGATTTATACCAGGGACACAGGGATGGTTCAACATCCACAAGTCAATCAACGTTGATTCACTACATTAACAAAACGAGAAACAAAAACCACATGATCATCTCAATAGATGCAGAGAAAGCATTCAACAAGATCCAACATCCATTTATGATAAAAACCGTCAATAAAATAGGTATAGAAGGAAAGTACCTCAACATAATAAAGGCCATATATGACAAACCCACAGCCAACATCATACTCAATGGACAAAAACTGAAACCCATCCCTCTCAGAACAGGAACAAGACAAGGGTGCCCACTTTCACCACTCTTATTCAACATAGTACTGGAGGTTTTGGCCAGAGCAATTTGGCAGGAAAAAGAAATAAAAGGAATCCAAATAGGCAACGAAGAAGTAAAACTCTGGCTGTTTGCAGACGACACGATCTTATACATAGAAAGGCCCAAAGAATCCATAGAAAAACTATTAGAAACAATCAACAACTACAGCAAAGTTGCAGGGTATAAAATCAACATACATAAATCAGTAGCATTTCTATATGCTAACAATGAACTAATAGAAAAAGATCTCAAGAACTCAATCCCATTCACGATCGCAACAAAAAGAATAAAATACCTTGGGATAAATTTAACCAAGGAAGTGAAAGATCTATACAATGAAAACTACCAGACCTTCTGGAAGGAAATTGACGACGACATAAAGAGATGGAAAGACATTCCATGCACATGGATTGGAAGAATAAACATAGTTAAAATGTCCATACTACCCAAAGCAATCTACAGATTCAACGCTATCCCAATCAGAATTCCAATGTCATTCTTTACAGAAATTGAACAAAGAATCCTAAAATTCATATGGGGCAACAAAAGACCCCGAATTGCTAAAGCAATCCTGAGAAAGAAGAACAAAGCTGGAGGCATCACAATCCCTGACTTCAAAACATACTACAAAGCTACAGTAATCAAAACAGCATGGTACTGGTACAAAAACAGGTGCACAGATCAATGGAACAGAATTGAAAGCCCAGAGATAAAACCACACATCTATGGACAGCTAATCTTCGACAAAGGAGCAGAGGGGCTACAATGGAGAAAACAAAGTCTCTTCAACAAATGGTGCTGGGAAAACTGGACAGCCACATGCAAAAGATTGAAAATTGACCATTCTTTTTCACCACACTCCAAAATAAACTCAAAATTGATCAAAGACCTAAAGATTAGGCCTGAAACAATAAGTCTTCTAGAAGAGAATATCGGCAGCACACTCTTTGACATCAGCTTCAAAAGATCTTTTTGGACACCATAACCCCTCAAATGAGGGAAACAATAGAAAGAATAAACAAATGGGACTTCATCAAACTAAAGAGCTTCTTCAAGGCAAGGGAAAACAGGATTGAAAGAGAAAAAGAGCCCACTAATTGGGAAAAAATATTCACAAGTTATTTATCCGACAAAGGGTTAATCTCCATAATATACAAAGAACTCACACAACTCAACAATAAAAAAATCAAAACAACCCAAATATAAAACGGGGAGGGGACATGAACAGACATTTCTCCAAAGAAGATATATGGATGGCCAATAGACACATGAAAAGATGCTCATCATCACTAATCATCAGGGAAATGCAAATCAAAACTACACTAAGATACCTTACACCTGTTAGAATGGCAAAAATATCCAAAACCAAGAGTGACAAATGTTGGAGAGGCTGTGGAGAAAAGGGAACCCTCATACACTGTTGGTGGGAATGCAAACTGGTACAGCCACTATGGAAAACAGTATGGAGACTCCTCAAAAAGTTAAGAATAGAAATACCTTATGACCCAGCCATCCCACTACTGGGTATCTATCCTAAGAACCTGAAATCAGCAATTCCAAAAGTTCCATGCACCCCGATGTTCATCGCAGCATTATTCACAATAGCCAAGTCATGGAACCAACCTAAGTGCCCAGCAACTGATGATTGGATAAAGAAGATGTGGTGTATATATATATACATATATATATATATATATATATATATACATATATATATACACAATGGAATACTACTCAGCCATAAAAAAGGACAAAGTCGTCCCATTCACAACAACATGGATAGACCTTGAGGGTATTATGTTGAGTGAAATAAGCCAGACAGAGAACGACGAACTCTGCATGACTCCACTCATAGGTGGTAGTTAACATATGGACAAAGAGAACTGACCGGTGGTTGCCAGGGGAAAGGGGAGTGGGGGGAGGGCACTAGGGGTGAAGTGGTGTACCTACAACATGACTAATAATGATGTACAACTGTTAATTTCACAAGGATGTTAACTTTCATAACCTTAATTAAAAAAAAAATAACACAGAACTCAAAACCAGAATGCACAAAGAACTCCTACAAATCAGCAAGCAAAGACCAAAAATCCAATAGAAAAACAGCAAAAGGCTTGAATGGGTATTTTACAAAAGAGGATACAGAAATGGCAAATAGACATATGAAAAGATGTTCACTCTTATCAGTCATCAAAAAACTTCATGATGAGCTATTTATACCCCTGGAATGGCTAAAGCGGGAAGTGGTAGGAGTTCTCGAACACTGTTGGTGAGTGTATAAATTGATACAATCACTTTGGAAAACTGTCTGATAAAGTTGAATGTACATATACATGATGATGGAGCAATTCTATTTCCAGAGGTTCACTTAACAGAAATGTGGGCCCAAGTGCAATAAAAGTCACGTGCAAAAGTGAAAAAAAAAAAAAAAAATTAAATGTCACTCAGTTTAAACTTCCATTCTAGGTAAACTGAAGGCATATAGTCAAAGATAAAAAAAGCCCTACTGGAACTTAAAAGCTGTTCTCATCCTCCCCTAATATTTGTTCACTTTCTCCACCCTCTCAGCACACCTGACCCCCCAAATACATGAGAGCCACTAAGAACCCACCATAACACTTAACAATAGTGCCTAGTTCTCTCAGGGGCGTGCAGCAGAGCCTGAGGTGAGAGGAGGAGGGGATCCTATCAATCCTGAGATTCTGTCATGATTTGTACTCACCATCTTTATTTTGAATATTTTAGATAACTCCATTAGTTATTAACAATAGGTATTATGTCTTGTCACACAGATGATGACAGTAGGGCACAGGGAAGTCAAATAACTTGCCCAAAGTCACAAAGATAATAAAATAATAATAATAATAATAATAATCATAATTGGTAGAACCAAGATATGAACCCAGGTCTGCCTTGGCCACTCTGCTCTATGAGCACCCCTACAAAATCCCACATTATGATCACGTTTTCACTTGGAAATATTTAGGGAAAAAAAAGGACAATAAAGATAAGAGTCTTTTTCAAGAGTTACTTATATACAATACGAAGCTTAAATTTCCTCAATATATAGAAGACTGCCAAACTACATTTAGATTAAAGCCTAGAAAGTCTCTATACAAAGTGCTTCAAAATATCCCCAAGAATTGGTCAGCTCTAATTCATATATTCAACTAATTATTTTAAACAAGAATTAGTACAGAAAATACTCCATACCTTTGAATCTTTTGGCTTCTTTTTCTTGCCTTTGTTTTTTATCTTGGTCGAATTAAACTATAAAATGGTAAAAAAAAGAAAAAAATCACTGAACACTCAAATAACAGCATTTATGAAGCTACCATATTTTATAAAGATACCATACTGATTTTAATAGACTAGTCATAAGTTGAATTACATGAAATGTTTAACAAAAATAACACTATAGTGTGTCAACCCTAGTGTTATGATTTATAATACAAAATAAGAAAAAGTTTAATGCCTAATGTTGTAACTAAAATTAAATTTTTGTTCCAACATTTTAAACTCATTTTCAACAAGGTTATGTCATCAAGTGATTAATCAGATTTTAACGTAATCCCAGTTATATGCTAATAGTATTTTAATAATTTTCCTTTTATTACGGAAAACTAGACATTCTGTACCTGGCCAGACACTGGGGCACAAACAGTGAATTGAGAAGCAGCATTTAACTTCCCATGGGGTATGTTAGCTGTGTTTTTTATACTTAGCCAGGCAATATTTCATAGAGTGGATTAAGACAAAATTTTAAATATACATGATTTGATCCTAAAAACCAGTAATCAAGTGTCTTTCTGTTTGAAAACTGCCACAACCTACTAGGGAAGACAATACTGAAATTATTTTAACTGAAACTCAATTTGGAGTCCCTCAAAACAAAGTCCCTTTGTTTTCCTTACAGAGCAAACCACTGAAATTTTAATCATTACCGATAACTTTTCATTTTTATGCTAGGAGATGATTCAAGAACTCCTTTCCTATTTTAAGATTAACATCTATTAGTTGTGAAACTTTATGGACATTGTCTAATTTAAGCCTCAGAGTTTGCTGATTGATGTTTCAATTCCAAGAGGAAGATGGGGATTAACCTTCTAATGAAATAGTACTCGTTATCCAGAAGTCCTCTAGCTTTGGTTCTGGAGTACCACCTGTGATGAACATAAACACTGGCCGGGGTCCTCCTCTCTTCCTTTGGCTAACACAAAACATAACATTTAAAGTGATCAAATAACTTACTGGCACATCACCACTGTCTTGTTTCCTTAGCACAGTGCAGCGGCTGTCTGCAGAAAGATACAGATGGTTTGTGAGCAAACAAAATATTTACATTGCCATACAATACAGTAAAGCCTTAAAGAAAACCACTCCAGATACTACTAACATAGACTATGTTCTACTCCTTATTTGGCTTTGACACAAGTCTAGTTTAGAAACCAAAGGCCAAATGGCTAAATAAATGGGAAACAAACTACAAAGAACCATAAAATTTCTGTCCAACTCAGCATAATTTGAGTGCCTTACAGGTGCCAAACTCTATGCTAGGTGCTGGGAACACAGAGATGTACAGAACAGTCCCTGCCATCCATTTGCTTATGTTCTGCAAAAAAGACAAAAGGGCAACCCCTGTAACCCAGTGTGCTCATTGCCACAATAAAAAATATAATGGGGGTCCGGCCCTGTGGCACAGTGGTTAAGTTTGGCACAGTCTGCTTTAGCGGCCCAAGTGTGCAGGTTTGGACACCACTCATCAGCATGCTGTGGTGGTGACCCACAAACAAAATAGAGGAAGACTGGCACAGATACTAGCTCAAGGCTAATCTTCCTCAAGCAAAAAGAGGAAGATTGGCAACGGATAATAGCTCAGGGTGAATCTTCCTCAGCAAAAAGTAAACAAAAGAAAGTAACAAAAAAAAAATACAGTGGTAACAAAGCTGATGGAATAACAGAAGTTCAAGAGGAGAGGACTGAGGAGGGGTGAGGGAGGGCTTTAAACAAGCAAAGAGGTAGGACGTGGCTGAAGGAAACACAAGAGCAAAGATAGGAGGCAGGAAGGCACAGTAGGAAGGGGGGTGTACACTCAGAGGGCAGATGGGGAGAGTGATGATGAATCCAGACACATGATTCCAACTCACTATGAGGCAAAACTAAGCAAGTGTTTCCCAAACAGGGTAGTTGTAGGATCAGAGAGATGTTCTAGAAGAGTCACCAGTGGCAATATGAGAGAAGGACTTGAAGTAGAGGGTCTAGAGGCATGGACACCAGTTTGGAGGCTACTGTGACAGTCTAATCACAGAAAGATGACTAAGGTCCTGGCCCAGGGAACTGGACACGGACAGGAGAGGAGAGATCAAAGACAAAGCTTATTTGGATTGCTAACAAACCAGGTACGGTGTAACAGGGAAAAGGAAGAGTCAGACTAATTTCAGAATTTCCTCCTTAAAAACAAGACAGAGACAATGGTATTAACTGAGATAAATTTAGGAAAAACAGGTCTCTAGAGATGAGTGTGGTTCAGCCACGCTGCTCTTAGGGGGCCTCTTGGCTGTCTACACAGAAATTCCAACAGGGAAATGAGCATCCAGAGTTGAGGAGAGAGGCTGGGGCTCCCAATTATCTTAGCATTGGTGATATTATTGAACACCGTTATTTACAAGATCAGTAGATTTTTAAAAGTTTTAAGAAATATAATCATTCTTTTAAATGAAAGGAGATAAGATTGAAAATGTCTGGTCTGAGACAGAGCTATCCAACTTGAAAATCTGTTGGCCAGTCATTTGGTTGGTGGCTTCCGACTCTATGACTAAAAGCAGAGAAACTGTCATAGCCAGATGGACTGTGTATTTAAAGTTTAGAAGAGGAGAATCAGGATAAAGGCACACTGAGAGGGAACTGCGTCCTTTTTGGTTGTCTTGTGTGATCAAACATACACCAGGTTTTGTAAGCTCAGTTCCAGGACAGCACTTTATTACCAGCAGCAGCAAACTGATGGCAATAAATTCAGGCTACCAAGTAGCATGTCACCTCCAGTCATGAAGCAGTGTCCTGGAAGAATAAAGCCATCTATATTTGAGTGTGTGCCTTCCTGAGAACCACAAGAGAAGTAAGCTTTTCAGTTCCTTATACTGCATTTGAACTTTGTAACATGTGACACTTTTCTATAACGCCAGACCTTTTAATGTATACTTTAAAACAAATAGCGTGACACTTAAAAGTCTAACAATATATAAAGTAGACTTTTGATGCTGAGGAAAAAGGGGAGCGGCATTCTCAGAAGACATACAAGTAGTACCAAAGCTAAGAAATTAAAATTAATTTAGAATCTAAAATATATGAATTTTGAAGCAAAACAGAACCACACAGATCACTGGCTCCAAATCCTCTCATTTTAATGATGAAGAAACTAAGATCCAAGAGCAGCTAAGGAATTAACTACTGGTTGTCCTATTCTGCCAAACTGGACTCCATGGCAGTACCCAAACAGGTCCCCCAGTTCCCCTCCACCCTACACCTCTAAGCTCAGGAGTCACCCTGTCCAACTCCACCTCTGTGTCCACAGCTAATCTGGACTCTACCCCCGCACCAAGGCTTTCCTCTTCCCCAGGGAGAAGGTAAGCGCTCAGTCCTCCAGCTGAAGCAGCAGCACTTTCTCTGGTCCTACCTGAGCTTCCTCCCATATTACAGTTATGTGTATATTCACCGTATTCCCTTTTGTAGAACAAGAGGTCCTTGAGGGCAAGGACTGGATAAGCATTTCTGAATTCCTTGTTAACACCTAGCAGGAGCCTTCAAGCATCAGTAAAACCCAGGGAAGAAGCAGAACCACAGACTACTTTTCCTGACTCCCACTTCCAGGCTCTTCCCACTACAACAGCTGTGCTATCTGTTCTGGATTCTGCAAACATCACCTACTTCTGCAGGCCAATGTTTCCTTGACTGCCAAAATGAAACCATTTAATAATAATAAATTCCATCCCTTTAACATGCAATCTTTGCCATGATGCTGTCAAAACATCTAAGATGAGAATATTATGGCGTGTAGTCAGTGTAACATACCCATCTGTGTATTTCCACAACACTTAGCTCCACAGAGTAAAAAGGCTTTATGAGGTGAAAAAAATCACTATTCTTAATCCCTAACCTCTCCAAATAAGCTGGTTGCATCATAATAATTTTCACTATTTTCTTTAAGTATTGAAATAAGCTGGGGTCCTTCGTAGATTTTTTCCTAAGATTAAACTGAAACTCAGTCCACATACCCATTATATCAAAGAATTCATCCAAAGCATTATGCAATGCTGGGAACTTGTCTCTGTGCTCTTCTAGCAGCCATATTAAACACCGTGCTTCCTTCAATGATGTTGGCTCATAGAAATAATCAAGCTGCTTTCCTTCTATGGAGCCAAGTTTATGTCCGTATTTCTCATTCCAGAGAAAAGTCATGATGCTAAAATCAAGCTCCTTGAGAGACGCTCCATAACGAGAAAAAAAAGGTCCCGTGGCGTCTAAGCCTGAAGTAAAAACAAAACCCGAATCAGAAGGGAAAATCATTTACTGTAAAAGCACATTCAGTTTCACATCGTTGAAAGCGGTCCCATTATAGTTTGCTTATATTTTCATTGAAAACATTTAAATACTTGAATACCAACTTGTCCAAACTATTTTGCATTTTAGAAACACCATTTAATGTTGATATGCTAATTATAATAACTTTTATCTACAAGTTGAAGAGTGTGGGCCAAAGCTTCTATCATTACAGTTATTTTTACTAGATTTAGGTGATAAAAGTAAGGCATTAAATTCCTTTAAAAATATAATCATTTTTCATTAATTCATAATGACTTTCATTCCAATTAGTACAAACTAGCAAGATTTTACAAAACTTTGCTACACATATTCCATAGTAACAAAACATCAATACTATGCAAAAGACTCCCAAATGCCTTTAAAACAGAAAATGGGTAAACTCTCTCAACACCTCTATGAATTTCTCCTTATCCCCTAAAACATCATGGTTCCTTACCTTCCTCACAAAAATCAGGGTGGTCACTATGCCCACTTTAATTCCACCTTCTACAAATCAAAAAAAGGGGTGGCTGGAACCTCAGACACTGCTACTGAAAACACGGTGAGCCTCTGCTCGTTAGTAACACAGCCACCAGAAAGCAAAGATTAGCCTGTCCTATCTCCCCACATGCCTCTCATACAGCATGGTCTCCTCCTGCGTTGGCCATAGAGTCTCAGTCAGCAAATGAAGCAGACTGCTGAGTCAAAACTAGCCCGGACGGCTGTTTCTTCCAGATGAAATGGCTTTCAGAGGTCATGTTGCATGAAAAATTAGTATCTTTATAAACACCAGAACCAGGGATCACGTAAAATACTCACACGATACAAGGTTTAAGGGAACTGCCAATGAAGAAATACCACATTCACATCTCTCATCTAAGGCTCACATCTGAGCACGTGCTCAGTGAGGGGAAGGAAGGCCGATCACTTATATTACTGAAACGTTAATTTCCTCCCTCATCCTGCATATGAATTGACCTCTCGTGTTAAATCTACACAGGATGTGACTCTGCTGTATAGTCTTTTTGTGAGAAGAAAAGTGAAATTCCAGGAACTAGAAAGTCCTTGCTTTATTAAATATGAGTTTTACATCAGGGCCAGAGTACAGCCTTACTAATTAACATGCTTGAACTTATTTTACAACTTTACACAGAAACTGCAACTTTGAATAGTATGCATATATATTAAACGATACCCTTAATCTTCAGAATAAATGCATTGGATCACAAGGACAGACACATTCATATTTTCCTGTCAATGAGCTGTAAGGCTCAAATGCTACAGTTCACCAGAATGAACAGTAGTGGGCACTCATGTCCAGCTAAGCTTAACCAGAAAGCCTACCTTTCTCAAAGTAAGAAATAACTTTATAATTTACTTATCTGATTGTTAACAGATGCTAATGATAATCTTATCACTTAAGAGTAACTTTCTGGGTCCAGAAACCTATGGAGACCTATGCTCAAAGCAGCAACATTTAGCTATCAACCATGCCAAGTTTGCTGCCATCTTACTCTGTCTCTACTGACAGAAATTCATCAATTATTCTCTGCAACCCTAGAATTCCAACAGCTCTACCTCTCTGAAAACTCAGGCAGGTTGGGTGGCTCGCAGAGGCCTGGCAGGCTCACTCCCTGGGCTGCTGTTGAAAGGCCCTGCTCTGCTGTGCTTCATTAGCCATTATCCAACAGGTGACAACTGAATCATCTATTGTGTGGGGCCAGGGGCCATCATGGTACCAAGATAAACAGGGCCCTGGTAGGTACCCAAGGAAATCACTATCTAGTGTTAGACAACAACTCTATCTGCAGCTGCCTTCTTGATCCCTGAATGGCCTTGGGCAAAGGGCCTGCTTGGGGGTTCTTCCTCAATCAAATTAGGAAAAGCAGAAGAAAGCAACAGAGTTTTATAATCTTGTGATTCACAACAGCCTAGTTCAACCCCAGGGTATTTTTCTCATAATCCTTAAATATAGACTCACCTTAGGTGATATAGATTAATCCTTGGATACAGATTTGCCTTAGGTGATCCTAAGCAATTAGTTCCATCAACTCTTATCTCTAAATTTTTCATTAAGGAATCTGACTACTGAACTGCACAACCCCAGAGGGCACTCCACAGCCAGGCAACTCCAGGGGGTGCTATTTACTTATGGTTGTGCCTAGTATTCACACAGTTTACACATTTACAAATATAATTAAGCATAATACAGGACTGGATTTTTCTTATTGACCGAACTTTCCTGTATTTACACTTTTCAAAAAAGTATACTGTAACCTATCTATTAAATAACCTAAAAATTGTGAGTTGAGGGGAAATAGTATTTTTAACCATACAAATTTGTAGTCCTACATTTAAAAAAATCATAAATGATGATAGGAAAATGAAAAACGGATTCAGAGGCCTACATTTATTGTTCCACCAAACTGCATCTCTAGAATTAAGTGACATACCAAAGCTATTAAGTTTCTGGATCCAGCTGGCTAATTTTGGCTCCACTTCTTTAAGCTCACTCAAAACATGCAGAAATATCCTTGTCTTTACTCTATTCTTTTCTTGAATCAAGTGACGAATGACATAGTCCACTGCTTCATTTAGAAAATTTCTGTTAGAAAAACAGGTTGTGTAGTCTTCTGTGCTTAAAACCTTCCAAGAAAGCAATTCTTTGAGAAGCTTGGAAGTATTCAGTACACCACATTTAATCTTGTCAGCATACTGCTTTATGCACTGCAGAATTCTGTCGTCGAGGAACTGGCCACTCTGAACACTGTCTACAGTTTCTAAGGATAAATAACAATGGACAGCTGAAGTGAGAAATAAGACCAATTTGCAAAGATATAAACTCAGACAGAAAATAATGTAACATTATATAATAATATAAAACACAACTCAGATGGATTCTTTATGTTCTTTTAATAAATAACTCAAGATTTTAAAATTAGGAATATAAATATTTAACAATAACTTTGAAAAGATATGAAAGTTCACATGAAACCAAACATATCAAAAGGAAGAACCTTCTTTCCATCACTACCTAAACTTTATATTCAAAGAATGTTTAGTCATTAAGAATGCAAAGGGTATTTTTTGGAGTTGAAGGAATCATTTATTCAGTTATGAATTCAACTAATATTTGGCAGTTACTGTTATGTTATCCATCTTATTGTTGGATCCTATGGGGTCAACTCCAAGTTGGAAAATATCTCAGAAGTTCATCTTCCCACCCAGGCACTTCCCTAATGGATGGCCATTTGGCCTCTTGAAGCATGCAAAGTTAAAATACAAACACTGACTAAAGACTTTTTTATTAGGAAAGACAATTTTGATTGATTTGTGAAACTTTCATGGAATACTAGATGAAAAAGAAAGACAGCAAAAGGAAATATTTCATTTTGGAAACAGTAATCATAGTAGAAAGAATATCTTATTCAACTAAAAACAGAAAGTAAATATACCAGCCAATACATCCACAGGAACAGTAAAATTACCAGACATTTCCATGTTGATGGGGGAATGACACAAGACCAGCGTAAAACAGAAGCCAGACCATCATCTTTGTGGCACCTTTTGTGAACTGCTGCTTTATTTGAATTCAGCATTATTTCAGATAATTAGTAGCTAATTTACAGTCCAACACTTTGGAACTTAAATCCACACAGTGGAGTTTACAGAGAACCGTCAAACATACAATCTCACGTCAGATATTTCTACCTTCCCTGCAGAGATGAGCCATCTGACAGAGTTTGCCCCCAGTTAGTGGTAGGCAGGCTTCTGAATCCCTGTGTACTGCTTCCAAGTTCAGTGCTCTTTACAGCAGCCCCTCCCCATCTTGGAGTAACAGAAAATGGTGACAGTATTAAAACACTACCAAATCTAAATTTCAATTCAATAACAATTGATATGAGAATGTCGTGCACTGGATTTCAGCATACCTTTCTGTTCTTCAGTTTTGGGTGGATTACTTTCCCTTAGGTCCTCTTCCATTCTTTCTTGAGCTAATTTTTTTGCTTCCTTTTTTTGGATCTTTCTCTTTATTTTTTTGTCTTCTTTCAGTCTGAGCTTCTCTAGGCTGATAAACATTTACAATTAGTGAGAATTCACCTTTGTTATAACTCAGTTAATTATTTTCCTTGGCCTACTGCAGAAACCATTCTCCAAGCAATAAGTTAGAAGTTTTCCTTTTTAGTTAGAACTTGGCCTGCATATTGTGTTCAATATCAAAAACTGTTGACATATGTGGTCAATTCAGTCAAAATAAGGGTACTTGTTTCATGAATACAAGAACCTCAATAATTGAGTGACTTCTAATTATATAGTTGGTAAGTACAGATTGTATAGATGTTATTTTCACGTATATAAGTTAGTCCTTAGGGTAAATAGGAACAGTAAAAATTACTCTGCAAGATAATACGTGTAAGTGCTCGTTTCAAATTAAATATCCTGCAGTAAAATACTATTTTCACATCCCAATGTTGGCCCACAACACTGGAATTTGATTGATATGGTTATAATGAATTCTCTTCAACAAATAATTTTGTTTATCTTTTCTTTTGCTTTTTCTTGGTCACCAATAATGAAAAAAATCACTTCTTAGAATGGAAAACAAGAAGCAGGACCAAAAAGAAAAGAAAAAAGAATTGGAATTATTTGATCTGAACAAGAAGATACAGAGAAGTGAATAATTTTGACAGTACACTGAGTATTTCAGAGTGAGAAAGAGTCATTGGTTCAAAATCTTTGCTCAAGAGAGACAAAAAGGAAAAATGCTTTTGGAATTAAAGTTTAAACAACTGAGAGCTAAATATAAAATTTTTATCTAAATGCCAAATCTATTAATCAAACACGTCATTTCACAGTATCAAATGTCATAATTTTACTTATAAATTCAATCACTAAATAATGCTTCTGATTCAAGTTTTTATTATTTAACCATTCCAGTCTAATTCTCTTTAAGTTCTGAATATCCATAGAATTCATTTAAAAACCACTTATTTGGGCATGTGTGCACTGCCAATTTAAAACACAGCATAATTTAGATATCTGCATTTAACAGTTACATTCTAATAGACATCATTAAGCTACTGATTGATTGTTAAAAATCTTACCTAGAACATTTCTGTTTCAGAATAGGTCTTGGAGGAACCTTTTCTTTTATGACCTTGTGTTCAAACTTTAAATAAAACAAAGACATCCAAAATTTGTCTCATACTCCCATGACATAAAGCACAAAACCACAAGTAAGAAGCATTTCAGAAGCACACACAGTCAATGTTCAATCTGATAGAGAACAGTGATGACAGTCTGACCCATACAAAAGCCCAGAAAACTAGCAAAATAATTTACTGAAAAGAGGAACAAGAGAGTAGACACACTTTAGGAAGACATTTAAAAAAAATTAAGAATAAGCAGATCAAATAAACTACAAGTATCATTACAACAACCCACTCCTGCCACTCCCATACAGTGAAGTTAAAGGGAATCCCTCAAGACACTCTTCCCCCACTCTAAAAACCCTCACCCTTGCCAACACCGAAAAGTTTACGGGGCATTAAGAAAGGAAGGTTATCAAAAAGAGTAAAAACAGTAAAACCAAAATATAAAAAGCCTCCTTTTCCTATTAGGAAATAAAAGGATGCGAGAATCCTTCATTGCAAAGAAGTGGTCTCACATCCTAATATTTCCTACATTTTCTTAAATTAAGTAACTGTTTTCTTTCCTGGAAAAGAGAAGATCCAAATCATACAACTTCCACAAATTTAAATCATGTTTTAAAAGGTGTAAGCATTTTGGTTATCAACTTAGTAAGATTTCCCCTATATTAGATACTTACTTCACATTTGACTTGACCACCACTGCTGAAGATGATAATTTTAGAAATGATACCTTCACAGTCAGGGGTAAGACAAAGTCCTTGTAGAAAATCCTATTGATTAAAAAAAAAAAGAAAAAGAGTGCTATATCTCAGAATAAATCTATACACGTATGCCATTTTAACCATCATGAACAGCCCAAAATATGGGCTAAAATCTCCTTGAGGGAGGCAGTGAAAGTCCTTGCTCATTGCCATGTGACTTTCGGACTTCCCTATAGGAGGAATATACTTTCGGCTGTAGGGTTGACCATATGACTTGCTTTGATCAATGCAAGGTGAGCTGATATGATGTACACTTTGTCTAATCAAAAATTTCAAGAGACAGAAGCGCCGGAGCTCCGCCCGGGCAGCAGACAAAACTCTCTGTCTGCCGTTAGCAGAGGGGCCACGCTGAGCATTCACGGCTCCGGGAGAGGCCCGGAGAGAATCCCTGAGGGCGGGGCGACCCCCAGCTGCCGTTGCCCACCCCGTGAGGCTAGGGATTGCTGGAGATCTCAGAGAGGACTGGGGCTGGAGAGAGTTCCAGAAACCCAGCTTAGTAGCCTAGGGGGAAACCCTACAGGCTCACAGCAGACTTAGGGAAAGCCTCTGCACAGCACCAGTAGAAGGCACCCAGCCGCCAGCCACAAGGCTGGAAGACCCCAGGGCAAAAGCAACATAGCTAGGTGTACTAACCACAGACTGTAGAAGAAGCCAATAGCTCTCCTGCGACCTATAGAGGACAAGTGAGATTTGGTGGGTGCCGACAGCAACGGAGCGACAAATATAAGTGATCCCACCCCTGGCTGCTGGAAAAGCCCATAACACCGTTGCAGACCCCAAGGAGAGAGCACATCTAGGTGGGCTGCAACAGTAGGCACCTGCAGCCTGAAGCCCCCCTGTGACGGCCCCCACGGCAGAGGAGGGAATCCAAAGGGCCACTGTGGCTACGAAGAGGGGCCCAGGCCCAGTTAGCAACTACGGACAGGATTCCTGGTTGGTGAAATATAAACAGCTGCTCCTCCCACCGCAGCAGCTGAAACAAGTGAAAGGAGCAACTAAACTCTATTTCCATGCGGAGGCACAAATCAACAACATCAAGCAATATGAAAAAATACATTAAATCTCCAGAACAGAAAGAAAGCAACAAATACACAGAAAACAATCCCAAAGAAAATGAGATGTATAACCTAAATGATGATGACTTCAAAACAGCCATCATTAAGATTCTCAATGAGTTAAGAGAGAATTCTGACCGACAACTCAACGAGTTCAGGAGCTATGTCACAAAAGAGTTTGATACGATAAAGAAGAACCAAACAGAAATATTGGAAATGAAGAACACAATAGAGGAGATTAAGAAAAATCTAGATGCTCTGAACAGTAGGGCCGATAATATGGAGGAAAGAATTAGCAATTTGGAAGATGGCAATATAGAATTGTTGCAGGCAGAGGAGGAGAGAGAAGCAAGACTTAAAAGAAATGAAGAAACTCTCCGAGAATTATCAGACACAATTAGGAGATGCAACGTAAGGATTATAGGTAGACCAGAGGGAGAAGAGAAGGAGAAAGGGGCAGAAAACCTATTCAAAGAAATAATGGCTGAGAACTTCCCAAATCTGGTGAGGGAGATGGATCTTCAGGTGACAGAAGCCAATAGATCTCCAAACTTTATCAATGCAAGAAGACCAACTCCACGGCATATAGTAGTGAAGCTAGCAAAAGTCAACGACAAGGAGAAAATATTAAGGACAGCCAGGCAAAAGAAACTAACCTACAAAGGAACCCCCATCAGGCTATCAGCAGATTTCTCAGCAGAAACTTTACAGGCTAGAAGAGAGTGGAATGATATATTCAAAAATCTGAAGGACAAAAATCTACAGCCGAGAATTCTCTACCCAGCGAAAATATCCTTCAAATACGATGGAGAAATAAAAACTTTCCCAGATAAACAAAAATTAAGGGAGTTCATTGCCACAAAACCTCCTCTTCAGGAAATCCTCAGGAAAACCCTCATTCCTGAAAAATCCAAAAAAGGAAAGGGGCTACAAAACCAAGAGCAGAGGAGATAAGTAGAAGGACAACAACAGAGAGTAGCAGCTCTACATCAGAACAGATTAAACCATGGGACGAGAAACAAAGGAAACTGAAAAAAACCGGAAAACAAGACACAAAATGGGAGTGGTAGGCCCCCACGTCTCAATAATCACTCTAAATGTAAATGGATTGAACTCCCCAATCAAAAGACACAGAGTGGCAGGATGGATCAAAGAACAAGATCCAACAATATGCTGCCTCCAGGAAACACACCTCAGCCCCAAAGACAAACACAGACTCAGAGTGAAGGGATGGAGAACAATACTCCAAGCTAATAATGAACAAAAGAAAGCAGGTGTCGCTATACTAATATCAGACAAGGTAGATTTCAAAGCAAAACAGATAAAGAAAGATAAAGAGGGACAGTATATAATGATAAAAGGGACTCTCCACCAAGAAGACATAACACTTATAAATATATACGCACCCAACACAGGAGCACCAAAATTTGTAAAGCAACTCTTAATAGAACTAAAAGAAGACATCAACAACAATACAATAATAGTAGGGGACCTCAACACACCATTAACACCAATGGACAGAACATCCAGACAGAAAATCAACAAGGAAATAATAGAATTAAATGAAAAATTAGACCAGATGGACTTAATAGATATATATAGAACACTTCATCCAAAAACAGCAGGTTACACATTCTTCTCAAGTGCACATGGAACATTCTCAAGGATTGACCATATTTTGGGAACCAAAGCAAACATCAATAAATACAAGAGAGTTGAAATAATATCAAGCATCTTTTCTGATCATAACGCTATTAAACTAGAAATCAACTACAAGAAAAAAGCAGAGAAAGGTGCAAAAATGTGGAGACTAAACAACACGCTTCTCAACAAACAATGGATCATTGAAGAAATTAAAGAAGAAATCAAATATTATCTGGAGACAAATGAAAATGAGAACACGACATACCAAATCATTTGGGATGCAGCAAAAGCAGTCCTAAGAGGGAAATTCATCGCAATACAGGTTCACCTCACTAAACAAGAAAAAGCTCACGTAAGCAACCTCAAACGACACCTAACAGAACTAGAAAAAGAAGAACAAACAAAGCCCAGAGTCAGTAGAAGGAGGGAAATAATAAAAATAAGAGCAGAAATAAACGATAGTGAAACAAAAAAGACAATAGAAAGGATCAATGAAACAAAGAGTTGGTTCTTCGAAAGAATTAACAAAATTGACAAACCCCTAGCCAGACTCACCAAGAAAAGAAGAGAGAAAGCGCAAATTAATAAAATCAGGAATGACAGAGGAGAAATCACAACAGATACCAATGAAATACAAGAGATCATAAGAGAATACTATGAAAAACTATATGCCAACAAATTGAACAACTTGGAAGAAATGGACAAATTCCTAGACTCCTACAATCTCCCCAAACTGAATCAGGAAGAAATGGAGAATCTGAATAGACCAATCACAAGTAAGGAAATAGAAACGGTAATCAAAAACCTCCCCAAAAACAAGAGTCCAGGACCAGACGGCTTCTCTGGAGAATTCTACCAAACATTCAAAGAAGACTTAATACCTATTCTCCTCAAACTGTTCCAGAAAATTGAGAAAGATGGAGAACTCCCTAACACATTCTATGAAGCCAACATCACTCTGATCCCCAAACCTGACAAGGACAACACAAAGAAGGAGAACTACAGGCCGATATCACTGATGAACATAGATGCAAAAATCCTCAACAAAATTTTGGCAAACCGATTACAGCAATACATCAAAAAGATTATACACCATGATCAAGTGGGATTTATACCGGGGACACAGGGATGGTTCAACATCCGCAAGTCAATCAACGTGATACACTACATCAACAAAATGAAAAACAAAAACCACATGATCATCTCAATAGACGCAGAGAAAGCATTCGACAAGATCCAACACCCATTTATGATAAAAACCCTCAGTAAAATGGGTATAGAAGGAAAGTACCTCAACATAATAAAGGCCATATATGATAGACCCACAGCCAACATCATACTCAATGGACAAAAGCTGAAAGCCATCCCTCTGAGGACAGGAACAAGACAAGGGTGCCCACTTTCACCACTCCTATTCAACATAGTACTGGAGGTGCTGGCCAGAGCAATTCGGCAGGAAAAAAAAATAAAAGGAATCCAAATAGGTAACGAAGAAGTAAAACTCGCGTTGTTTGCAGACGACATGATCTTATACATAGAAAACCCCAAAGAATCCACAGAAAAACTATTAGAAATAATCAACAACTACAGCAAAGTAGCAGGGTATAAAATTAACGTGCATAAATCAGTAGCATTTCTATACACTAACAATAAACTAACAGAAAAAGAACTCAAGAACTCTATCCCATTCACAATCGCAACGAAAAGAATAAAATACCTTGGGATAAACTTAACCAAGGAAGTGAAGGATCTATACAATGAAAACTACAAGACTTTCTTGAAAGAAATTGACGATGACATAAAGAGATGGAAAGACATTCCTTGCACATGGATTGGAAGAATAAACATAGTTAAAATGTCCATACTACCTAAAGCAATATACAGATTCAATGCTATCCCAATCAGAATCCCCAGAACATTCTTCACAGAAATTGAACAAACAATCCTAAAATTCATATGGGGGAACAAAAGACCACGAATTGCTAAAGCAATCTTGAGCAAGAAAAACAAAGCCGGCGGAATCACAATCCCCGATTTCAAAACATACTACAAAGCTACAGTGATCAAAACAGCATGGTACTGGTACAAAAACAGGTCCACAGATCAATGGAACAGAATTGAAAGCCCAGAGATAAAACCACACATCTATGGACAGCTAATCTTCGACAAAGGAGCAGAGGGGCTACAATGGAGAAAAGAAAGTCTCTTCAACAAATGGTGCTGGGAAAACTGGACAGCCACATGCAAAAGATTGAAAATCGACCATTCTTTTTCACCACACACCAAAATAAACTCAAAATGGATCAAAGACCTAAAGATTAGGCCTGAGACAATAAGTCTTTTGGAAGAGAATATAGGCAGTACACTCTTTGACATCAGTTTCAAAAGAATCTTTTCGGACACCGTAACTCCTCAGTTGAGGGAAACAATAGAAAGAATAAACAAATGGGACTTCATCAGACTAAAGAGCTTCTTCAAGGCAAGGGAAAACAGAATTGAAACAAAAAAACAGCTCACTAATTGGGAAAAAATATTTACAAGCCACTTATCCGACAAAGGGTTAATCTCCATAATATACAAAGAACTCACACTGCTTAACAACAAAAAAACAAACAACCCGATCAAAAAATGGGCAGAGGACATGAACAGACATTTCTCAAAAGAAGATATGAATATGGCCAATAGACACATGAAAAGATGTTCATCATCGCTAATCATCAGGGAAATGCAAATCAAAACTACACTAAGATATCACCTTACCCCCGTTAGATTGGCAAAAACATCCAAAACCAAGAACGACAAATGTTGGAGAGGTTGTGGAGAAAGAGGAACCCTCATACACTGTTGGTGGGAATGCAAACTGGTACAGCCACTATGGAAAACAGTATGGAGATTTCTCAAAAAGTTAAAAATAGAAATACCCTATGACCCAGCCATCCCATTACTGGGTATCTATCCTAAGAACCTGATATCAGATATCTCAAGAGTCCGTTGCACCCCTATGTTCATCGCAGCATTATTTACAATAGCCAAGACGTGGAACCAGCCTACATGCCCAGAAACTGATGATTGGATAAAGAAGATGTGGTATATATACACAATGGAATACTACTCAGCCATAAAAAAAGACGAAATTGGCCCATTCACAACAATGTGGATGGACCTCGAGGGCATTATGTTAAGCGAAATAAGTCAGTCAGAGAAAGACGAACTCTATATGACTCCACTCATAGGTGGAAATTAGTATATTGAGAAGGAGATCTGATCGGTGGTTACCAGGGAAAAGGGGGGGTGGGGGGAGGGTACGGAGGGGGAAGTGGTGTACCCACAACATGACTAACAAAAATGTACAACTGAAATTTCACAAGCTTGTAATCCATCATAACATTAATAAAAAAAAAAATAAAAAAATAAATAAATAAATAAATAAAAAAATTTCAAGAGACACTGCATGGATTGGCCACTGCTCTTTACCCTTTGCCCCAAGAACATGTTTCAGTCACTCTTCAACACTGATTCAGAAGCCAACAACAGGGGCCGGCTCAGTGGTGCAGTGGTTAAGTTCGCACATTCTGCTTCGGCAGCCCAGGGTTCACCGGTTCAGATCTCGGGTGCGCACATGGCACTGCTTGGCAAGCCATGCTGTAGCAGGTGTCCCACATATAAAGTAGAGGAAGATGGGTATGGATGTTAGCTCAGGGCCAGTCTTCCTCAGCAAAAAACAGGACTGGCAGCAGTTACCTCAGGGTTAATCTTCCTCAAAAAAAAAGAAAAAAGAAAAGAAACAAAGAACACAGCCACACAGACTGGAGCTGCTACAGCCCAACCCTGGCCAACAGCTGCAGAACTTCAGGACAAGTAAAACAAGCAAAGAATGAAGCTTTCTTATTGTAAGTCATGAGATGTTTGGGTTGTATGTGACTTTGGCATATCCTAATGAAACCTGACTAATTTACAAAAGGTATTTAAACCCATGGGAATGGTTAAGACCACTAAGAAAGCGTGTCAATTAAGTGAGACAAAGACATAGCAGAAGTGACTAATGGCAACAGTTATTTGGTCATATCATTATGTCTTTAGTTAACTATGTGAAAGTGTATAAAACGTGAGAATTTATTTCTACCAAACTTGAATAATTTCTATTGCTAATAGACACCTAGCACAACCACTTTATTTATTTCTCCCAGTGAGGACAGGGGTTTGTGTGAGCCTATGGAGTGTAGAAAAAGTTTTTTTCTTTCTTTTTTTTTTTTAAAGGCCATAGCTTATATGGATTAGAAACAAATTCTATGAATGCAAATAAGATGAGAAAATCCCGCCTTCTCTCAAAGCATACCCAACTAATGAGAATTCACATCATTATGTTGCTAATTAAGAGAAAACCCAATGAAAAGTGACAGTAGAAAATTTAAGTTGATTTCTTTTATATCTCATCAAATTTTGGCAGAAAACAAAAAAATCTGAGCCCCAATTGTACATCATAACTCCAAAGTAATTAAATAAAAGATCCCTGAAGGACTCAAATTGTCAGTG
Source organism: Equus quagga (assembly GCF_021613505.1). Lineage (NCBI taxonomy): Eukaryota > Metazoa > Chordata > Mammalia > Perissodactyla > Equidae > Equus > Equus quagga. Next base: position 6,389,077 of record NW_025802777.1, read on the forward strand.
CATAATTTAAGACCTATATTTTAAAATGAGACACTAACATTTTTATATTTGATCGTAACGTTCCCAATGTCAACGTGGTTAAGCAAGCTATTAAAGACCTCTACAGTGACTGCCTTCATACTTGCACAAAATAAAAACAAAAACTGATTTCCTACTTCATCATTAAAGTTTTAATTTGAAACTTTCTAATTATGTCTAGAATGCATAGGAAGGATTTACATTCATTTAAGACATTCTCTGAGGATTCTCGGGGGGAAAAAACCCAAGTAAACTAAGCATACTAAAAAATCCAGACAATTTTATTAGCCTTACCTTGTCAATTTTATCATTAAAGGTTGTTGTTTTTAACTTCTTCCAACAGTTCATGTGAAATTCTATTTTACAGTATTGGCAACAGCTGATTCGTATAAAACCCTGTGGGTTTAAAAAAGTTTTTAATTCACATTTTAAAGATGTCTATGCATATACACACTCTGTCACACTCACGATCCACATATTAAAGAGAGAGAGCTGTCTGTATTCATCTAGCAGACGTAACTAGACATCACATTTCCTCGTGCAGGGGTACAATCCTGCTGTACCCTAGGATGCCTAGTGCCGGAGCTTGACTCACATATTCATTTCCACAGCTACAGGTGCATTATCTTTTACAATGTGTCAAATATTTTATAAACATTATTTCATCTGATCTACTAACCAGGGACAGTGCAACAGTGGGCAGTTACTATATTCTTGAATAAACTAAGGACAAGTAACTTATTCACTCAATTAAGTACCACACGTGGTCTCAAACTTACGTCTCCAGGACCTCAGTGATCACAATGTCCTTTAGATTCTTCAACTCTAATTTTACAAGAGATTAGAATTGCAACAAATCAGAGGTAACAACCTCATTTTGCTTCCCGTGCTCTTAAAGAACAGGCCATTATATGGAATAGAGGCTAGAAAAGGGAAATGGAATTAGCCAGCCTGCCTTCTCAGGTCACCACTCTGCTCTCAGTGTTTATTTCCACAGCTCTCGGTTCCCATGTGAGATGATGCAGACCCAAAGAAGTCCAGGGGAACCGGTGGACAATGGAACATAAAATTACTGGCAAGCCAAAGAACTTGGGTGCCTCCAATTACAGGATGTATTCTAAATCCATTTTATGGCACAATTCTGTAAGTTAATGTCCTGGTATACATTCAACATTTACCTTAAAGTCTGGATCAGTTATGTATATCTGGATTTTGGAATATCCATGGCACTTCTGATAGCAACAAATGGCATCTGGCACTGGAGGGAACCTGCATTCTTCAATAAATTTCTCTAATAGCATCTAAAACAGAAATAAATAAAAATAACACTACTACAACACTAATTCGTCAATAAAAATGCTTGTGATTTCGGGGCCCGCCCCATAGCATAGTGGTTAAGTTTAGTGCGTTCTGCTTCAGCACCCTGAGTTCACAGGTTTGGTTCTGGGCACAGACTTACATCATTTATCAAGCCACGATGTGGCAGGTGGCCCTCATACAAAATAGAGGAAGATTGGCACAGATGTTAGCTCAGGGCCAATCTTCCTCAGCAAAACAGGAAGTAAATAATTAAAAACGTTTGTGATTTCAATAACCTCTTGCCATCAAAATATTTTCAACATAGGAATGACAATTTTTTTTTAGCCAAGAACAAACTATATACAGCTTTTAAAGTTTTTCCTTTTAGAAGGAGGCTGATAGACATCTCAAGAGAGAAAGATCAGAAAAAAAGGATTAAAGAAAAAATTTTCAGAATTCCAAAATCTTATCCTGTTATAATCCTCAAACCTCATTTTCTAATATATAGGTCTTAGAAATCTCCTTTAAGCATTCAGAGGGAGTCAAATAAGGCTGACTAACCCTTAGGACTCCACTATTCTCCTCCTTCCCAGTGTCACCTGACCTAGGATCCTAACACCCTCATTTATCTGCCGCCCTGAAGCCTTGCCACTTGTGCTTGTTCATTCCCTGGAGAATTAGCCCACCGCCTACTAAAGCTTCCAAGATTCTCATGCCATGTTTCTGGTGCTAGCTTTTTGTTATCAATAGTTCCTATGCCCCCACCACAATCTAGTATAAAGAGGAAAATCCAACGATCCCTGGGTTTTGTGTTTTATTTTCTTATAACAGTTCTGTTGAAATAATTCGCACATCATATAATTCACTTCACACACTCAAAGTGTATAGTTCAGCAGTTTTTAGTATATTCACAGGGTTGTACAACCATCGCCACAATCTAAATTTTAACATTTTCATCAGCCAACAAGAAATCTCACACTCATTAACAGTCCCTCCCCATGTTCCCCCAATCCCCTAGCTCCTGACAACCACTAATCTACTTTCTGTCTTTATATATAGATTTGCCTATTCTGGAGATTTCAAATAAAGAGAGCCATACAGCATGTGGCCTTTTGTGTCTGGCTTCTTTTATTGGGCATAACATTTTCAAGGTTCATCCATGTTCTAACACATATCAGTACTTCGCTCCTTTTTATGGCTGAGTAATATTCAACTGTATGGATAGGCCATATTTTATTTACCGTTCATCAGTTGACACACACTTGAGCTGTTTCCACTTTTTGGCTATTATGAATAATGCTGTTTGAACAGTCATGCACAAGTTTTTGTGAGAACCCAGTTTTCCTTTCTCTGTATATACGTAGGAGTGAAACTGCTAGGTCAGATGGTAACTCTGTCTTTAACCTGTTAAGGAACTACTAGACTATTTTCCAAAGCAGCTGAACCATTTTACATGCTTACTAGCAATGTATGGGAGTTCTGATTTCTCCATCCTCAGCAACACTTGTCATTGTCTGCCTTCTTGAGTACAGCCATTCTAGTGGGCGTGAAGTAGTATCTCACTGTGGCTTTAATGTGCATTTCTCTAACGGCTCATGTTGTTGAACACCTTTCACATGCTTATTAGCTATCTGTATAACTTCTGAGCACATATGTCTATTCACATCCTTTGGCTACTTTTAATTAGATTGTCTTTTTATTACTGAGTCTAAGAGTTGACCCCAGTGCTTTTAAAGGCTTCAGCCAAAAGCAAGTTCTGAGTACATGTCAGAGTTCACCAGAAATAAAAACCTATCCCTCAATTCACACACAATTTAGTCCTTGCAGAACTAGCAAAGCAGCTTCTGCTTCTGAGTATGAGACTAAATTTATATTTTCCTGGTCTTCAAGCACCATCACAATAACGATGCTACATCTTTCTCTAAGTACAACCAGTACAACACACTGCTCAATAATGCACACTCTGGAGTCAGAACGCCTAGACCAAGTCCCAGCTCCGCCATTTCCTAGCTGTTGAACCTTCAGCTCCCCACCTGGCCTGTTTAAACCTAATCTTCCTCATCAGTGACGTGGGAACAATCATAGTACTCATCCGCAGGGCTGCTGTGAGGATTAAACGTAAAGACGAGTGGAAGGTGTGTGGCTGCACACAGGAAACATTCAACAGACGTCAGCAACTCTCAGTCTTTAGAGGGGAAAAGCACATGAGGGTGCTGAGGACAGAGAGTCCCGCCTCTTTGTCTTCTGACAGCGGAGTCAGTCAGTGCGCATGGGCTCTTACAGTCAGTAAGAAGCTCTCTGCAGAAATAAATAGTTACCTTTATTTTTCCTGGCCGAGTCTCCTCAATAATCACATTACTTGTGGGCCAAGTTAACACTCCAGGAAGACGACAAATCAAGGTTCTTGCTTTCTCGAAATGATTAAGAGCATCTAGAAATCTAAAGTCATAATTATGAAGAAAGAATGTATTAATGATATGACATGAATTTTCATTCCCCAAAACAAAAGTTACAGAGATTTCAAACTTACTAGTACGAGTACACTTCATAAATCACTGTACAGAAATATTCTATATAACCTATGTTTCCTTTAAAAAAACCAAGACATTATGCTGTTTGCTAGAAAAGCAACACAAATTAAACACAAATCTGCCTGGACTCGGGCTTTATTATGGTAGGTGCACACCAGTCCTTTCAAAGTAGTAATTTTTAAGGTTTCCAACAATTAAAACAGAAAATTGAAGAATCTGATTGTTCTATTCTTGTTCATCTCATTTACTAAGCTAATTAAAGTAGATTCTTTAGAGAAATGGAAACCCTCCACTTCAACTAATTAATCATAAACAGGGAAATTTTTTTTAACTTGACTCTATAGTGAAGTTGTATCTATAGTAAAAGTCACTCTGCTGAAAAAATTTTAAAGAAATCATATATTCTAGACATCTTTCTTCAACCATAAAGTAGTGAACTATTTTAACAGAACAAACATATATGTAAATTATTTTAACAACAAATATGAAGTGTTTCAGTTCTGCTTTATGGTTTAAACAATAATGTCAATAGCTTCCCACAGTCCGTTCAACGAAAGAATACAGTGATGTGCTGCATGATGACATTCGGAGCAGCGATGAGCTGCACATACAAGGGTGCTTTCATAAGATCAGCACCATGCAGGCCAGAGGTGTAGTGGCCACACCACCTGGGTTTATGTAAATGCACACTATGATGTTTGCACGACAACAAAATCACCAAACGATGCATTTCTCACAAGGCATCTCCGTCGTTCAACGATGCACAACTGTACTAAAATACTGGACTAGAATGTTAATCAAGCCTTTTCTCTTCAGACTAGACAAGAAAGAGGGTTTCCTGCTTTCTCCAATCTTGAAATGATTTCCCAGTTGAACTTATTTCTTCCTAAGGGTATAGAAAAATTCACCTGCAGAAAAGCTAGACCACCACCCACCGTAAGACAGTGATAAAGAGCAGGACTTTACACCAGAAACTACACATTACAACAGCAAAAAACAGCAGATGAGACAATGAACCGTACACCAGATTATTTTGAAATTAAAATTTAAATGCCTTTCAAAACGGCAAAGACTTTTCCGTTTACCACAATCCCCACAATGTTACACATTTATGTCATTTTCCTGGATCTTGTGAATATCTGCATGTGACCTCTGCATTAAACAGGTCTCCTAAACAATTTACACTGAACTTCGAAATTAATTTCATTTCCTATTACTATACACGTGATTGCTAAATCCTTACTTCCCCCACCTCTACTCGATTCTTAATATAGTTCACAACTTCAGGAAGTCAAAGAACTTTCTTTAATGTTTAAAAATCTATAAAGGAGGTTCTAGGCGTACTCCCAAGAGTACCAATGGTCTGATAAAATTTCCCCTAAAAACTTACAGGAAATTTTAAGGATAATCAAAAGTTATGAATGAATACTCATAACTCATTAGACTTCGAATGAGTTATCAGACTGAAGCGTAAAGTAGTCTGGTTTCTACTAACCTGTTTTTTTTCAAATATACTTTCCCAATTCCACAGTAGGCCAAGCAATCAAGTCCCTCATTGGGGTAGTGTTCAATCATCCTCTTAAATTGGTTTTCAGCTTCAGATAATTCCTTCAGTAGCAATAAAAACAACGATCACTCACAAAAAGAAAAATGCTGGAACAGATTTTATCTGAAGGTTGATTCTTTTTGTGTAACTGTATATCCAAAAATTTCTATGGCAAAATTACACCTTCTGCATTTCATTTTCTTAACAGTTATATAAATTTTGACCATATGAACATTTGGAGACACAACCAAACTGATCCAGTTCCAGGATGAAAAGTTGGCACTGAACACATCGGACAACCAACCAAATGAGCATTTTGCTAACACTCACGGAGGGCCCGGTGTGTGCTAGCCAACACTAAAAGGTGTGAATTCATGGTAAAAAGACTGACTTGGATGCAAACACACCATAACACGTACCCTAGTAAGTGCTGCTCCCTTGGGAGCACAGGCATTCCAACGACGGTGCCACAAGTCTTGTGGTGTAAGACAAATGCTCTGTCTTAAGAATAGCTCTTCAGCAAAAGTTTTACAGAGCTTAGAGTACGTTCTTTTTTTTTTTTTTGAGAAGATTAGCCCTGAGCTAACTACTGCCAATCCTCCTCTTTTTGCTGAGGAAGACTGGCCCTGAGCTAACATCCATGCCCACCTTCCTCTACTTTGTACGTGGGACGCCTACTACAGCATGGCTTTTTGCCAAGCAGTGCCACGTCCACACCCGGGATCCAAACCGGCGAACCCCGGGCCACCGAGAAACAGAACATATGAACTTAACTGCCGCACCACCAGGCTGGCCTCAGAATACATTCTTTCGAATATTTTCAAAAGTGGAAACCTCTGTGCTTTGAATGAATTTTGTTTTAGAAAACACCCAAAAGACCCTTAGCTCAAGGCAATACTGGTAACCCCATTGTGAGTGAAAAAGGAAATGTCACTACAAAATGGAGTTAAGAAGAAGCTTTGAGGCCAGTTCCAAAGAAGGCATTCCAAAAATGTTAAGCAAGGGCTGTACTGGTGTAAATACACTGCTTCCTTCTGGGGTTACTTTGAATGATGAAATTCTTTTAAATGTCTAAGTTCTGTCATACCTGTTTGTTTTATTGTTATTTTTAATCAATCACACTACTTCAAAGTAAATCACAAATGTAATAAACTACTTCTTCAATTCCAATAGGGCAAAACAAAATATTTATTATTACTCTGCCAAGAATAGAAGATTTGAGATCATGAAGTCCTGTCTCCAACAATCTATTAGAAAAAAGAATTAGGCCTCAACGGAAGACATTCATCTGCCACATTAAGAACAAGGAAAGAAGTACGTCACAAAGAAAACGAACCTCAGGCACCATGGGCTACTCAGAGAGGAGAATATAAAAGACGACTTGACTCTTCTTAGGTAGCAATTAGGGTTAAGCCTTCATGTAGCCAAGGAAGCTTGGAGCCCAAGTTGGTAGAAAGGATATACTATACCTGAGGTAACTCTTGAGCCATTTCAATCTTTATCGAAAACTCAAAACCATGGAAAGAAAGGTATAACACTGAAGAGTGCAGGTATGTAAGCTTTCCAGGAGAGTACTGAAGGACCATGTAACAGAAACCAAGTGTGCTCATACCTATACGCCAACTGTATGTGGTTACGGGAAGCCTACATTCTAGAAAATAATAAAATACCCACGTACTCCCACCCAGAACTAAAAGATATTAACATCATTTTTACTTTAGTTTTTTTTAAATAAAATAGCATAAGTCGAACTCTCCTTTCTTAACCTCCCTGGCTCATTCCATCCTTCCATCACTAAATGCAACCACTATCTTAAATGTGATGTAGGGCTAGTCCATGTTTTTTTACTTTTACATGATGCACAGATAGTCATAAACAATCTATATTATTATATTGTACATTTTCCAAACTGTACATAAGTGGTATCACAATTTTTATTATGTCTCCAACTTGTCTTTTTCCGTCTACATGTTTCTGAGCTCTACCATGATACATGAAGTCCTTTACCTTTTATACAAATAAAAAGTAGATTCCCACTGGTTGTCTGGCATAGCTTTTTGACAATGGGAGCACAAACTTTTCTCTTAAAAAAAACACCACAAACTAAATTAAACTCAGGTATTTTAGAAAAAATTATCAAGAAAGTACACAGAAGGAAGTACGCAAAAATGGGAAAGCTATTTTTACATATCTTCTAAAAGTAATGGCATATTTTAATTGTTTATTATCTCTATTACAAATCTTACCTCAGGCTGTCCTATTCCAAGGAGAGAAATGGCAAGTCCGTAGACTACTAAGACATAGTTAATCATGGCCAGGTTCAATTGCTGTCAATAAAAATGCTCTAGTTAAAAATCCAAACATAATTCTGCTCAATGTGCATCATATCAACCCATTATCCACAACAGAAAAAGAAGCGTAATAAAATCTCACTGATCATTGTGATTGGGATAAAGGCCAAAGAGAATTAGAAAATACGTTTTGCAAAGATATGCAGTTATACTTCTACCAAGTATTTAAAACACAGAATCACTGTCTCAGAGTTCCCTGAAGGCACGGTTCCTAAGAGGGTAGAGTAACTGAAGTCATACTTTTTTGCATATAAGTGGGCACTACTGACAGATTAAGACATTTGCTTTCTTACAACTGTGCATAGACTATTTCCCTAACTAATACTTTCCTTCTGGATGAAAAGATGTGACTAAAGGGAGTCCAAATCCTTGATTTAGTACTTTAATAAGAGAAAAGCCAACAGTTCTAATGAATCCCAACTAGAGTGCCAGGAAAGAGTCTAAACCTGTGTCGCTGGGTCGTTTATCGTGCAAGCATTAAGGCTGAATCAGAGCATCACCTGCTTCTCACAACCTGGGGCAGAGTCAGCCCACCTCAGCGAGGTCTAAGGCATATTAATACTGTGACGTTAAAGCCTTGGTTCTCTTCTACACTCATCTGAATGGCATCAGCATCCATAAACAGGTTACAAGATGGCAATTCTACCTTTATTTTTTGAGGATCTAAACCGTTGAGCAACTCCGTGAAGGCCTGTGCGGCGCTGCGGCAGCGCTGCTCCAACAAAGCCGTGTAACCATCCTGGATCAAGCTCCTCAGCATTTTCATTATATTAGCAAAATCCTGCAAGAAAGAAATCCTGTTTCAGTAATCCACAGCTACACGTGTTTAGTCTAGAATTTAAAATGCCAAAGTGCATCACAAGGCAGTTATGTTTTAGAACTGATCATAAAATGTGTAAAAAAATACCCAAAGCTACCCTTTATGCGTTATATTCCTTTCTCTGCACAGCACCTTTAAAGTGAAAATTAAAAGGTACTGCTTCACCATCTTCATTCTGACACTTCTCCTGCTGCCCATGGCAGAAAGGGTGGTTCATTTTAAACTACATGATGCTAAGCCTCACTCACTTCTCCAGACTAAACAGACGGTATTTGGAAGTTTTAACAGCACAAACAGAGAACACCAGCTGCCATTTAAATAAGTAAATTGTTTGACAGGGATTAGAACAATTAAACAAATAAGAACAAGCAATCAATTTTACTGATCACTATCAGATTTTAATAACTGCCCTTGTGCTCTGGAACAAACCTCAATTCTCAGCAAGAAACGGATATTTCAATCTTTAGCTCTAGCCCTACCCAATATGGACATGAATATAATTAGATAAAATTATCAGGAGAGATATTAGTAAGTTAAAGAGAAGAGCATCAGAAATAAAAAAACAAAAACAAAATTGCTATAATGTACTCTGAAATAATGTGAGGAAAAAAACTTTCTAATTTGAATATATGTGCATATACACTATAAACTGAATTCAAATTTTAGTTACATGGCAAAAGCTATAAGTTACAAATGGTCCGTGAAGATTGGAGAGGCAAGACTAGAAGTTAAGCTAGACCTCTTCATTCCTTGCCATACAGGTGTATACCATTCAAAGGAGCAGGAAATGCAAATATGTGTGTGATATTCCTCACTGCTCCTAACAATAAAGATCCAAAAGGAGACCCCACAGCATGAAGCATGGAGGGAAAAGCAGTTTGGTCACACATGAACAAAAGCTGCCCACTGGTTTACATTCAATGAAATCAAAGTTTAGGAGAACTTTCCCCCAGAATACACATGGAGAGAGCAACTGTCCCATACAGCTAGTGTTTACTACAGCATTGAAAAGCCTCAATGACGGCCATATTTATGTTAAGATATGAATTTTAAAAGTTATAGAAGATGTGCTACGCCGACAAGTACTAGTTATTATCCTTGAATGAACTGATTCATTTTATTCTCTTTCACATTCTAGAAAATACATCCATACAGTCTCATTTTTCCATTGGAAATTATCCTCAAGTAAATGATCTGTACTGAAAGCTCCATGAGAGTAGGCTGGCTTGCACTGCCGCATTCCCACTGTCTCTCGTCTTCAGCATATGCGAGGGCCTTGCATATAAAAGTGTCAAATGAACAAACGAAGGCTCAAAAATAACTATCATATTTATTTAAATAATCTTTTGATATTCACAGATTCTTTTTTGTTTAAGTCCCTCATGGCTTTTAGAGTCAGCAAATTTAATGTAAAAGGACATAATTTTAACATCTGTTAGAAATTCTAAACATGCTTTCATGCACCTGATTAGAAATCTATTGTCATAAACTTCTGGAAACATGCTCCATTCCAGCAGTCCTTTATAAGATATCTGTCATATACACCTAAAATAATTAACTGAATTTTAAAATGACCCTCATAACTGAAACAAATATTGTATTTCATGTTAATGTACATGTTTTGGGGTGAAATTTAAATCCAGTATTTTATTTTAGAAGAAACAAAACTGATTACACAAAGGATTGAAGTGTCAAAGCAGACTCATATGAACCACACTTAACCAAGAGACACCCTTCCACTGGTACTACATAGTCCACATGTGTGCCATGACTTGAACGGTGACCAGCCCTGGTTCTTAAATTCTGGATTCCATCAAGGTTTCTACTTCTTCTTGAGTCAGTTTTTATAAGTTGGATTTTTCTAGGAATTTGTCCATTTCATCTATATACATTTTCAACTTTCTTGGTATAACGTTGTTTATAATAGTATTTTGATATATTTGTAACACTGAAGGATCTGTGGTAATGCACCCTTTTTCATTCCTGAAATTGTTTTACGGTGTTATCTTCTTTTCTTTTTCAATCAGTTTCAACACTGGTGTGTAAATTTTATTCTCACTGTCAGGGAATCAACTTTTAGCTTTGTGGATCCTTCATTACATGTTTGTTTCCATTTCATTATTTTTCACTTTGATGTTTACTATTTCCTTCCTTCTACTTTCTTTGGGTTTATTTGCTGGGTTTTTTTCCAACTCTTGGTATGAATGGTTCATTAATTTAAAAGTCCTTACTCTTTTAATACACACATTGTATTAAATGTATTAAGCTTCACAAATTTCCTTCAAAGTGATCTTTTAGCTGTATCTCTTGCATTTTTTTTTTTTTACCTTTTTCTTTTACAGCTGTTTTAGCTTTACAACAAAATTGAGAGGTAGGGAGAGATTTCCATATACTCCCTGCCCCCTCAAGTGCATAGCCTCCCCCACTGTCAACATCACTCATCAGAATGGTATATTTGTTACCAAGGATGAATCTACACTGACACATCATAATCACCCAAAGTCCATAGGTTACTGTAGGGTTCACCCTTTGTGGTGTCCATATTATGCGTCTGGACAAATGTATAGTAACGTCTATCTATGATTATAGCATCACATAGAGGACTTTCACTGCCCTAAAAATCCTTTGTGCTGTGCCTATCCATCCCTTCCCCCTTAATGTACATTTTTCATTACTTACTAACTACCACAGAAAGAATTTTATATATAAAGTTATGTGATTAATGTTAACTCAGTCAAAAAATAAAAAGTTTGCTCTTTAATGGTTTTAGAGTAGGTATAATGAAAACTGCAATTGTTTAAAACTTTTAAAATGATTTAAATCTTCCTAAAATATTTAACTTAAAAGTTAAAACTTTGGGAAGCAAAGATTCCCAAATCTTTAAATCTTCAGTAAGATTTACTTCCTGTTAAATCTTTGGGAAGCAAAGAATTCTGCAGTGTAAACCATTAGTCAAATGCCTGGTTAACATAGTTATCATGTCAATATCTAAATTAGTGATGATTTGGTTTCTCAGTAATCACATATTAAGTTATATGTTCATAACTAAAATTATAAAAACATAAATCTTAGAGATGTAGATGATTAGATTTAATGCATGTGAAAAATTTCTTGTTTAAAGAATTTGCTTTTTCCCTTAGAAAAGGCTTTTCTGGGGCTGGGCCCATGGCCAAGTGGTTAAGTTCGCGCACTCTGCTTCGGTGGCCCAGGGTTTCAACGCGGGTTCAGATCCTGGGTATGGACACGGCACCGCTCATCAGGCCATGCTGAGGCAGCGTCCCACATAGCACAGCCAGACCACTCACAGCTAGAATATACAACTATGTACTGGGGAGCTTTGGGGAGAAGAAGAAGAAAAAAAAATAAAGAAGATTGGCAACAGATGTTAGCTCAGGTGCCAATCTTTAAAAAAAAAGAAAAGCTTTTTCCTTTACCTGGTGTGCAGCTCTGGAAGATTTAGAAAACTGCTTCTCCAAGATGTTTTTCAAATCTACTGGTAAACTCCCTTGTGAACTAGAACTGACAGAGAAAAGCATTGTTTTGAATTATTTTAAAACAGTCCTGCTTATATAAAGAAAAATATATGTTTACCATAGGTCATTTTAAATTCTGAGTAAATGGAGAGCCACAAGTTCCCGAAGAGAAATATTACCAAGATGCTGCTTCTCCCCAAATTAGTCTCTAACCCCAATGAAATCTTTATAACAATTGCTGTAAAATTAGAGGTGGAGGGGAACCAGATAACTGATTATAAAAAGGAAGAACTGCTTTTGAAAAAAAAAAAGAAGGGGGGACTTGCGCTATCATCAAAAGTTATTACAAACCTACAGTCATCAATAACGACGTAGTCCTGAAACAAGAAATGTCCAACAAACACTGCAAAGATGCTCCATTTCATGTAATCTTTTCAGAGTAATGTACGTGGTTAGACCTACTAACAAGATATAACTGTTTCAGATGGTCTGATTCCTAATGCCGGTGAGGCTTAGGAAAATTCAGGTACTTAGGTAGTGTTTTTCTGGCACCAAATGTGTGGTTTTTTCTGACACTAAATACTTGTCATTTTTCCACACCAATTCTCCAACATCAACTGGGTGTCCAAGAATTCAGTTTTGACACCAACTCTGGAATTAATATAGGCCCCACAGGTTTAAAGGCTCAGTCTCACAAGACTGCCAGCTACAATGGGGTGCCCGGCTACCCACACTTCTGCCTGGCCTGAAGTTCCTGTGACCCACCTCAGGTTCAATAATTCCCTAGAACACTCAGAGAACTCAGGAAAGCACTTTCCTTACTATTACTGGTTTATTATAAAGGATGCAATTCAGGAACAGCCCAATGGAAGAAAGTCATAGGAAGGTATTGGTGGGGGAGGATGCCGCAGAGCTTCTGTGCCATCCAGGAGTGCACCATCTTCCCAGCATCTCCTTATATTCACCAACCGGGAAGTTGTCCGTGCCCCGATGTTTACAGGTTTTTATCAAGGTTTCACTACATAGGCATGCACGATTAAATTACTGGCGACTGGTGACTGAACTCAATTTCCAGCACCATTTTCCTCCTTGGAGATCAGGGCATAAGGCTGAAAGCTCCAACCCTCCAATCACACGCCTGGTCTTTCTGGTGACCAGCCTCAATCCTGAAAGTATCTAGGGGCCCCGTCTCAAGTCATCTCATTAGTATAAAATCAGGTAGGGTGGAAAGGGGCTCATTATGAATAACAAAAGACACTCCTACCACTCAGGAAATTCCAAGGGTTTAGGAGCTCTGTGCCAGGAACTGGGGACAAAGACTAAATATATATATTTTTATTATACCATACCGTCTCACGGCTTAGTAGGAATGTGAATGCTGCCCATTTTCTGGAAGGACAATTTGGCAAAATCTATCAAAGTTAAAATTACACATCCCCCTTGACAGAGCAATTCCACTCGAAATTTCTTCTTCAGATATACATCTATACTATGAAATATCCTACAGTCTTAAAAACGAAGGATACAGATCTCCATGGCCTCATACAGGAATATACGCAAGATATTTTGAAAGAGATAAAAGCAAGCTATAGGCCAGAATGGTTCTAACAAGAAGGAAAATGACAGTTAACAACAACGATAGCTCAAGTGTACTGAGCAGTCACCACGTTTCCAGGGCTCTAAGTGTTTTATGTGGTTATCCCATTTAATCATGAAATAACCCCAGGAGGTAGACATAATCAAATAAGAAGGCTTCAGTTTGAAAACACAAACAAAATATCAGGAAAATAAACTTATCTTTAACAAAACAGTTTAAAATTATAAGTACGCATTCAAAGAATGTTCATGTATGTGGTTTGGGTTTCTTTTGTGGGGAGGGGAAGTGGGGAGGGGGACGGGGAGACTCAGGATTTTTCTACTGAAATAAAAGAATAACATAATATACTATGCCCTTGCTTTGTATTTAATTTTTGTAGCAACATCAAAAAATGTTTTTTTTTTTAATGGGGCTTTACTATTGTCTCTTAGTGCTTTGATATTCAAATCATTCTCCTTGAAGTGCCTATCAAGGAATCCACCTTAAGAAATAAAGAAGAGAAAACTGACAACTGGTGTAAGTGTGGCAGAAATGGCTTTGCAGTTTCTCCATCATCACTTTCACTGACTTCATGAACTTCTGCATCTATTCTAAGATTTACAACTTCACTTTGCAATCAATTTCTATCTTTGTAGGTAATTAACTATAAAGATAGATGACAAGAATCCATACTGTTAATTTTGGGGGGGATGTTTGGTAGAACTAATGTTATAAGTAGTCTGTTCATTAGTAAATACTTTCCCATAATGGTAATTACTCAAAAGAGTCTCTGAATATACGCATACCCATGCCTGTGGATGCAGAGTAAGTTTCCACAAGGCCAAGAAATTGTTCACAGTGAGTTCCTTTATAAAGGAAGCCACTAGAGGAGGAAATGTGGGAGAGGTGAAATAAAGTGAGCAGGGAAGACTTAATTTTCACCTTACACTTCTCTGAATATTTTTTCCTCTCATGAGCATGTATTTTGGAATTTTAAAAAATTAATACTGATATATTTCATATTACATGACTTTCAGAAATCAGTATTAACATCCAGGATTAATAATCCTTTAGCTAAAAATGACCCACTCCTAAAGACACGCCTTTGATATTTGAAAGGGATTTTAGTTCTCATCATTATATACATAGTAAAGGTAGCTACTACCTTGAAAGAGATTTTTTTTCCTTTTTCTTTCATCTTGGGAGGAAGACATTAGGGAGAAAAAAAAAACACCTTACGTAAAAAACATACCTGAACTTCTCCAATTCATTGTTTCGGGACTTTTGTTTTCCTTTATATTTTGGAGGCTGACCTGTGAATACAAAAGTATTTGTTCCCGAAATCTGTACATAAAAATCTATAAGCTTGAAAGTAAAACAATAAAAAATACGTAAACTGGAATGAGAAAGCACAGGAAGCAATGCTGTGCGTGAGTGTAACTATAAACAGGTAAGCGAGAAGAGAAGCTACTGCTGTTTTTCTATGTATGTGATAAAATTACTATGAATTATAATGATTATTATTATTTAGGTTTATAACAGATACAGACAGAAATAGGCTATCGTTACTGTTCTTAGGCAATTTACAATTAGATGGGGAAAAAAGCAGTCACTTCAGTAATAAAACAATAATCACCATTAAGAAGAAGATACTGTGTTGTTACTGACATATTAATTCCATAGAAACTGCTTTCAAAACTCAGAGAAGGGAGAAATCACTGAAGGTGGGGTGGCTGGGAAAAGCAAAAAGCGGATGAAGCACTTGTGTTTAGTTTTAAGGAACAAGTAGGATTTGGATAGAATGGGCCAAACCCAAGAGTGAAGTTCATCTGAAGAACCACTAAGTAAACCTGTGTGATCCGGAGAGTCTGGTGAGGACAGAAGGTTGGGAAGGGGCTGCAAAGGCAGACTGGGTGAGCGTTACAGGCCCTGTGCTTCCAATTCTCCAGAGCTGTGGGCTCAGCCTTTATCCCACTGGCAGGAGCAGGGAGCCACTGGGTACTTTTGGGCAGAGGAGTGACATGTGCAAGGTTGTGAAGGAGAGAGCACAGCAACAGGGCTGCGGTGTATTTGCTGGAAGCTTTGGGGAGAGACAGGGCAGAGCTTTTGTTATTAAGGAGGGGATGAGAGCTTGAGCTGGTTTTGGTGGCCTCAGAATACAAAAAGGCCTCTAGACAAGTAGAAGAGCTCTAGTTTGATTTCTGTTGTGTGACCTAGGGCAAAACTACTTAACCCTAATCCTGAGACCTCAATTTCTTCACCTGAATGTAGATGCTGAAGCGTGGATGGTATTTAAATTATTTATTTAAACATGCTGATAATAATGGCCTAAGAAATACCAACAAATTAACAGCCATTTGCCAAAAAAAGTTTTATCTTCAAAGATTTTTCATGTGCTATGAGAGTTGTATCACATAAGATAATCACCTGAGTTTCCCCCTCTTTATAATCCTGCTAATGTGCTAACCAAATGGAAATGCCCAGCAGTAAGTAGCTGGATATGTTGTACTAGAGTCTAAGAGAAGATAGAACAGTGGGAAGGAAAAACATTGAGAAGAAAACAAATGAACCAACAAATAAGAGAAAGGAAAAGAGAGTTAACAGGCTCACTAACTAGAAGGTCAACAATCTCCCTACAACAACCCTCAGAGGAACACATGAAAGCTTGAGATAAGTAACTTGTGTATAACAACCACCTTGAGTCTTCAAGAAAATCTGTGTTTTCTTAAACTCTGTTTTAAAAGGCAGGGAAGCATGTAATCCACTTTAGAATGATTTCCATCAAAATCTGGTAGTCTACAGAGACTGAGAAATAAATGAAGCATGAATATTTGCTTCTCTGGAACCCTTCATTTCCCAATGATGCTCAGTAAATGAGGTCCTGCTGTGCTTCTGTGTATTTACTAGACGTATAAATAAACATATAGACAGAGCACATGCAATTTAAGATAAACCAGTGTTACTCTAAAGCATCCATACTCAACAGGGCAACATCACCTCCAACAGGGTGAAAATCAATTACTGGGATGAAAAAAAACTTTTTATATATAAAGCACAGATGTACATAAACAGATAGTGTCTGTGGTATTAAAATTTCATGGGGGGAGGGCAATTAGGAAAAAAATGCCTAAAAAGGCTCTTTGCAGGGCAAGATAATGAAACAAAGGTTGATAAACACTGGCCTAATGGAAAATAGGTAGCAGATCCAGAAGAGCTTCATCTTTCCTTTCCATTCCTTTTATTTGGATTTCCAAAATTAAATTTATTAAATAATACGAAAAGACTGACCACTGATTTCAAACAAATACTCGATGTTTTCCTAATGTGTAAGCATTATAAAGTAAAAGGAGAACAAGAGCAAATATAAGTGAGGCTTGTGCAAATTTTAGGGCATAGAAGTTTTGAGGCCCCACTACATTAACTCAGCAACAATTAACATAAGAAAAAAAACTCACCTGATGGTGGAAGAAATTCAGGATGACAGTCACAATCATCTACCTTCAAAGCCTCATCTACCACCTACCCATGAAAACGAAATTAGTGAGACTTTCAAAAAATACAGCCAGGAAGAATTCAATAGCTAAATAATAAAATAGGATAGAATTTATCAAGCACTAAAATACTGAGCTGCTTATTAAGCTTAAATGAATAAACAAATAAAACAATAACTAATGATAAGAGATTATGACATGACAAATTCTCAATGACAATTCTATTTCTGACACCTCGCGTGATGCCTGACAGGGCAGTTGTTCCATAACTGCCTGTATTGAATTAATACTATCACATCTTTCCTTATGCTCCTCTCCCTAACTGAATACAGTCTCTGAGATTTTCATTATTAACAACAAAAGCATTACACAGTGGGTTAGAAAAGTCCCCTTGAATGCCTACGACCCATCTAACTCCAAAACACCATTTTCCCCCTCAAGCCCTGGAGAGAAATATAAATGTGAACTTGGTGACACCTGCTGAGCTCTGAGAACACTACAGTTCAGAAGAAAACTCAGATTCAGATCATGTGGGACACACTGATCAAGAGCCAGGCTAGAGGCCTAGAGGTGCTCTGAAGAAGCACCAGAACAAGGTTCTGCTGAGCACAGCAATGAATGAAGGGATGGGGAGCACTGCTCTTAAGAGCAACAGAGGCTGCAGAAATACCTTGGGCAGAGATGGGGACGGGGTGCCTCTCAGGTCCAGCACAACTTGGGTGAGTGGGCAGGCGCAGTGCCAGGCAGCCAAGTAGATCGCAAAAGGGAAAAAGGAGGAGCAGAAAAATCGAAAGCATTGTAAGGGGTGGGATGATTTGGCCACCAGACCTCACTGTCACTCATTCCCAAGTGACTGTCTGATTGGGAGACGTAAAAAGAAGGCATACAAAGACTACTGTCCAAGTGGCAAAGTGAAATTTAGAAAAAACATTTTTAAAACACACAAATGTGACTTCAAAAGAAATTCTGTGATGTTGAAGCATTGTCTTAATGTGGTTGTAGGAGGTAGTTGGATTATTTATTGGAGAGAGAGAATCATTCTCTTGATATCAATAGGCAAAAAGGGGTTCATATCACCAAAATATTATTGTAAAAGCATGAGACTATCCATACTTGAAATAATTTTAATTTTAGTTTTTAACTGAGCTTACCTTTAGATTCTGATTACCACCGTTTGCCATTTCGTGGTTAGTTTTTCTGGAATCTTTTTCAGTCTCCACAAAGTTAAGTGAAGTACTAAATGCAGGTGCTGACAAACTAGGTATATGGGCCCTGAGGGAAGGTAAAGGAAATAATCATTTTATTTCTATTGATTAATACACATTTTTGAAAAGTTATCCTTCAAACAAACAGCTTTCAGCAATTACAGCCTTTTTAACGTGAAAGCAAGGGAATATCGTTTTAAAAAGAATCTCCACCTCGGAGACTGGGCTCTATACATAAATATTACTTTAAATTTGGTATTAAAAACTCAAAATAAAGAACAGTTCAAGAAATGCATTGTTTTCTAGTATTAAAATAGGTTTTAAATTCCACAGCTTCAATATCTTAGGCATCTGAAGAATGTGGGAAAAGCTCAAGCTATTTTAATTGCCAAGTAAGCAAACTCAGACCCCTGGCTGCTATTTGTTTTCTTGTGAGCATACTCAAGTCTGCTGCCGATTTCTAACACGAACTGTCTTAGTCTTTGAAAAGCTACTGAGAGGCTGGAGGCAGAGGTTTCCAGGACAGAGGTGAAGGGTAAAAGGCACAGACTGTGCCCCTGCTCTCGCCTGCCAGGACCCTCATGGCCAAAACTGGTCCCAATCAAGCACGATAACATCCAATTTTTTCTCACAGGCTTACATTACTCATCTCCAACATATACATACACAAATAATTCAGTAAAACAGTCAGCAAACCAAATCTGACAATTCAAGAGGTCATCTGACCTTACACACCAACACTTTAAAAACCACCTCTTGTCCATCCATCCCCAACTTTATTGTGGTTGTTATTAGCAACTGAAGTGTCAAACACAAGTGAGTCTTAAACTCACTGGGCAAAGCCATTCCAAGTTACAGCTACTAAACGGACTGATATTAACTCACCTGCTTTCGTAAAAGGCTTTAAGTGGATTCCTGGTTGGTGTGTGACCTATAAAAATTAATCACACACATGCATAGTAATCAGTAGACTGGGAGCACACAATTTAAAAGATTTTCAAATTTCCTTTAAGCTGACAGTAAGAACATCAAATTTAGAGAACTGAAAAATAAACCTAAACACTTTTGCATTTCTAGATGATTTTAGTTTTAGGATGGTGTCAAAAAATGTTACACAACTCTTATTTGACATCTCATTACATCTGATCATTGACTACATACAGCAATATATATATCTCAATCAGAGATGGTACCTGTCTTCAAGGAGCTCACAATCTTATAATCATGTTATGTTGGATGACAACATCTGCTAATGAAATAGAACTGCTCAGCTCAGCTTCATAAGACACTTAATCACCAAAGAAGAAAAAACGAGAGAGACCCTATATATGCTGAAAGTGTAGAGTAAGGGGATTTCAGGCATTGGAGAAAGCAAAATGACTTAGGAGAGAAAACAAGTGCAGAATGAAAATCTAGAATTCCTAGCCTACACAGCCAATTTCTGATACATTCAGCATGCTATGGAATTAGACACAAACTTGGTGTAAAAACATCAAACAACCCTATTGAAGGGCCTTTTCTTTAGGAAATAACTATAATAATGGAGGGAAAGTTCTTAATTTTGTTTCAGAAAGGCTTTAATTTATTCAAAATTTCAAGAAGGCATATTTTCCTACAGAGGAATAAATAATAACAATTTGTTGCCATCTATTTCAAACAAAAAATACAAATCACTTATAATTACCTAATGGAATATAACACTAATGTAATTCTACACAGATAGAAATGGAAAACTTAAGGGATCTGACCAACATAACAAAATTAGTACAAACCACCTGAGAACTGATTTATGGTCCTCCATTAATTCAAGAAACCCACCTTCAAAGTTTTAAAGGGAATTCGACTGTAACCAAAAGAATCTTAGGTGAAATACCTTGCAGGTCTTCTATTTGTTTTTGTAACTTTACATGCTGCTGAATTAGATCCTGGATTCCCTCAGGGTCATTTTTACAGAGTTTTTGAGCTTTTACGTTTGCTTGCAGGGCCCAGTCATACTCCCCCAGCATAGAAAGAGCAGCACAATAACGATAATGACCCTGTTCCAAAAAAATAAATTTAATTTTTTCTCAAAGATATGCTTAAGTTAAAGAAAGTAGATAAGGAAAAAATATTTTGCTTTAAAACTGATTAGTCACTTAAAATGTTAGATTAGGACCCTATCAACGAAAAATAAATAAAAATGTTAATACCTCTCAGGAAATAAAATTTACCTAAGTGAGCTAAGTGAAAAGTTACAAATAGTATTCTTATAATTTTTAACTGACTAGAGATCAGCATTTTTGCATAAGAGATTTTTGTACCCCCCCCAAAGAATTCAACCTTTATTATATTTTATTAGTAAAGAATGAAACATATTATTTTATGCCAAATAAAGTATAAAAATCATTCATTATAAAGAAGTACTTTTTTTCAAAATACTTTAAGGCAGTAATAGTCTCTACATTATTAAATTCCCTACACTTTGGAAATGAAAAGAACGTTAGAGCTGGAAGGAACCAGCAGCCTGTGCAGCAGGTTTCCAACCCTCTGCAGGGCACGGGCACGGGCACAGTGAGGGTGCGTCTAGGCTAGGTCTTCCTTCCAGCTCTCTTAATCGGCTCTTAATTATGTCACCTTTAAGTGTAGTTCTTGGCTTTAAGAAAAGGTTTGAAAACCACTGATTTACTCTTAATTCCGATGATCAGGTTTTATTTGTTTTCTGCTGTTTTTTGCTACAGAACCACAGTCCTAGTTGCTCCACTTATGCATTTGGAGAAATCTTCCACAGCAAGCATGAACACTTTAATTTAGAAAGCTAGTATTACCAAGCCTGGGGCTAACTCAACCAACCCCCCTTCTAGCTATTCACAAACGGAACTCTCATTTTAGTCACAGTATCTCCACTTGAGAAGTGATTTACAAGTAAAAGAGGCTAGAAACTGGCTCCGTGTCACACTTATTTAGAGGCAAACCAAAGAACCCTGATCTTCTGGCTCCAGGTCTTGAGCTCTTTCCTCTTTACTGCATATTTTACAAAGAACATTCTGATTCTGAGAAAATATGAAATCAGAAATAAGTGACCCTTCTAAGATGAGCTTTCCACTAAAAGAAGCCAAAAACAACCACAAGGACTTTTGTTTATGCAGGGTCAGTGCATATACAATCCTGCTCTGATGCACCAACCCAACCTCAGTTCCAGAGAATTTTTTTAGCCAGACAATTTAGGCTCAGATCAAAGATCCCAGCTCAGATTGCATTTGGTTAAACTCTGCTTTTCCTCTAAGGTATAAGAAGATAAAGCAATCTACAAGACCAAAATCCTATCCTCTAGGCATATGTCAACTTCAAAGTTTAGATAACTACGTTTAAAAAAATCAGCATAGGAAATCAGGATAGATTATAAACCATACCTTCTAAATTTGTAGAAAACACTTTTTCTCTCTCTTTTCCCCCACCTTTCTCATCTTTTACTGGGTCATTTTCCCTAAATTCTATAAAACCCAGTAATAATATCTATCCGTTGAGAAAGGAGTTTATTCAGTTCTCTTAGCTGAAGTTGTCTGAAAGAAGTTTAAATTAAAGGTACCTCAGAGTTTTTTGAACCCAACTACAATAGGAAGTTTTGCTCTTCTTTGACACCACCTCCTTCTGTATCATACACATGGAAATTCCCTGTCGTTCATCTGCCTAGCATCAGCTCCTTTTGGGTGCCACCACGTACTCCACAAAGTAATGGCAGGACTGTCAATTCTGGTGCCCCATCTCAACAATGGATGGTAGGATACAAGCATAGCTGTGACTCAGGAGACCGGCCAATTGAAATGCACCATCTCCCAGGTCACAGTGATTAATCCCCAGGTGGGCACATGGTTCAGTCAGTATCAGTCTGAGGCATCCCTCAGGTATACTATATAGATACTAAAAGAGTTTCTCTTTCCACTAGAATTAACAGTGATTAAGGATATCGGTTTGGGGCTCCCACTACATGGTAAAAGTCTTTTTCAAAATGAAGTCAAGAGAGCCCTAATTACCTAATTACCACTTCTGGTCAAGATGGAATAATAGGGATTGAATTTATCTCTTGCCTACAACAAACAAAAGAGGACAAAGTATATGAAACAAAGGTTGCAAGACACTGGATATCCAGCAACAAAAGAGAGAGATGTCTGAGAAATGAGAAAAACACGAATTAAGCCCTACGATGGCTCCCGCTTACTGAATGGAGCACCTAAGCCATGGCACAGGGATAAGGAACCCAGACAGAGACCACAGCCTCAGTTAAGAAGACAGAGCTATGACTCTAGGAAAGCCAAGGCAGCTCAAGTTTGCAGGGCTGCACGGAGAGGAGAGAGCTGCACAGAGAACTCCAGAGACCTTCGGACAGTCCCTCTGAGTCTTTAGCTGAGTACTCATCAGTGCATGCATGTGGGGAACTACCCAAGCCAGGGAAAGAACCACCTGAAAGGCTACAAGGGAACATCAGTCAGCACTCCCACAGGGCCAGGAACAATGCCTGTTCCCAACAACCAGAGGGGGAACCCATCATAATTCATGGAGATCAAGGAGAGTACTCAGAAGAGTTTTGCTTCAGTTGTGGAGAAAAAATTAGCCCTAGACCAAATACCACTATGGTCCCACCTAACAAAGTTGAAATAGGACTCCAAAGAATTAAACTGCTCCCAAGTAACTGTACTGTACCCCAAACAAAGCTCAAAAATATTTACAGAAATACAAAAATATCAGTACCAAATAAGTTAAAATTCACAACGTCTGGCATCCAATCAAAAATTACTAGGTACGCAAAGGAAGAAAATATCTATAATGAATAGAAAAACTGATCAATTGAAAACAACTCAGAAATAACACAGATGACAGAAACAGTAGACAAGGACATTAAAACAGTTATTATAAATATATTCCACATGTTCAAGAAGCTAAAATAAAGAATGCATACATTAAGTAAAGACATGAAATATATAAGACATACTCAAACTGAAATTCTAGAGACGAGAGCTATAGCATTTAAGATGAAAAACACACTGGACGGAAATAAAGGCAGATTAGACATTGCAGAAGAAAAGATCAGTGAACTTGAAGACATTAAAAGAGAACCCAGGTAAAATGAAACACAGAGAAAAGAGAGAAAAAAGACTGAAAATGAAGCTAACAGGGAAGCATAGCTGAAAAGCAGGAAGAAAAATGTGTAAAGATCTGGATCCAACCAAGCCTGAAGCCAACCCCTAGACTTTTCAACTACATGAGCCAATAAATTCCCTTTCCTACTTAAGCCTAATTGGAGATAGGTTTTAGCACTCACAAACAAGATTCCTAACATATCCTTCAAAATTAAAAGGTTCTTAAGGACATCTGTAAGGCTACTGGTTTATATCCCGTATAACAACATCATAGGGCAACGCACACAGAAATGTCAACAAATATCTGTTGACTATACCATAGAAATTCTCACTCTTTAGGATACAATGACTCACTCTCTCTTAAGCCTGAAAGCATGTACCAGTCTTCTGTATCCACAAAGAAGGAAGAAAAACTGGCACACCCTCACACAGAAATCTACAGAGTTACCTTCCTATACAGGCTTCTATCCTACAGGCATGACCCAACAGACTCAGGCTCATAATTAATTCTAAAGTAAAAAGATTCCTCTAAAATTAAAGAATGGACCTTACACAGTCTACTTTTGTTCTTGAAGTTTAAACTATCCTTCAATGAGCATTTCTTTCTGGTAAAATAAAATGAAAAATGACCTGGATATACAGTTACCAATTTTTTTAAATATTCACTAGAAGTTGTATTTTTCCACACAAATATTTCTGGAATCATCACAAAACATCCCATCTTAAAAAAATGAGTAAACCCACATAAATATAATTAACTGATCTTTGACAAAGGAGCAAAGGCAATACCATGGAGCAAAGACAGTCTTTTCAATAAATGGTGCTGGGACAACTGGACATCCACATGTAAAAAAATGAATCTAGACAGAGACCTTACACCCTTCACAAAAATTAACTCAAAATGGATCACAGACTTAAATGTAAGACACAAAACTATAAAACTCCCAGAAGATAACAGAGTGGAAAACCTAGATGACCTTGGGTATGGCGAGGACTTTTTAGATCTGACACCAAAGGCATGATACATGAAAAAAATAACTGATAAGCTGGACTTGATTAAAATTAAAAACTTCTGTGAAAGCCAATGTCAAGAAAATGATAAGACAAGCTACAGTCCAGGACAAAATATTCCCAAAAGACACACCTGATTGTTATACAAAGACCTTAAAACTCAACAATAAGAAAACAATCAATTAAAAAATGAGCCAAAGACTTTAACAGACACCTCATCAAAGAAGATATACAGATGGCAAATAAACCAATAAAAAGATGCTCCACATCATATGTCATTAGCGAAATGCAAATTAAAACAAAAATGAGATACCACTACACATCTATTAGTATGGCCAAAATTCAGGACAGTGACACCACCAAATGCTGGGAAGTATGGGAAGCAACAGGAATTCTCATTCACTGTTGGTAGGAATGCAAAATGGTACAGTCACTTTGCAAGACAGTTTGGCGTTTTCTTTAAAAAACTAAATACTTTTACCAGACGATCCAGTAATTGTACTCCTTGGTACTGACCCAAAGGAGATGAAAACTTATGTCCACACAAAAACCTGCACACAGATGTTTATAGCAGCTTTGTTCATAACTGCCAAAGCTTGGAAGCAACCAAGATGTCCTTCCAGTGAATGAATAACTAAGCCGTGGTATATCTAGACAATGTAATATTACTCAGCACTAAAAAGACAGAGCTATCAAGCCATGAAAAGAGATGGAAGAAACTTAAATGCACATTATTAAATGAAAAAAGCCAAAGTGAGAAGGCTACATGCTGTATGATTCCAACTATACGACATTCAGGAAAAGGCAAAACTATGGAGACAGTGAAAAGATCACCGGTTGCCAAGGTTTTGGGGAAAAGGACGGAAAAGCAGATCAGAGGATTTTTAGGACAGTGAAAACATTCTATATGAACCATAATGGTGGATACACGTCATTATACATTTGTCCAAAACCACAGAATGTACAATACCTGGGGAGTGAACCCTAAGATAAACTATGGACTTTGGGTGATTATAACGTGTGCACATTAGTTGCATCAATTTTCACAAATGTCCCACTCTGTTGGGGGATGCTGATAACAGGGAAGGTTACGCATCTGTGGGGACACAGGGTTTATGGGAAATATCTTTACCTTCCTCTTAATTTTGCTGTGAATCTAAAAAAGTCTTTAAAAATTAGTGAATATTTTATGTTTGATCAATTAAGTCAGGAATAAAGATTGTAAATAAAGTCCTCCAAGTCAGACAGTTTCAGTACTCTCTTTCTCAGTTGAAAATAGAGTGAAATAGCAAAAGTTATCTCTGGAAAACCAGTATCATAGGCTGGGATTCAGTTTTAAGAATTTTATCATCCATTCATTCTGTAAATATTTATAGAGCCAAAGGCCAGGTTCAGTGATCAGCAAAGATTCTGTTTCAAGCATAATGATTCAGTGAAAACAGCAACAAACTGATCATCCTCAAATAAGCAGCACATCCAATGCTGGAGAGTCAACCCAGTTTTGTCTTTTACTTGCAATGACACCTTGCAAAACTCACTTTACCTTTTTGTGACTCAATTTCTTCATCTATAAAATGAGGCATTTAAAAAGTGACTCCAAAATTTGGATGCAGAGGTCCACTTGGGAAGTTTTACAATCCCCAGACTCTGACACACTCCTAGGCCACCTGAATCACTGTTTTGGGGCTCTAAAGTCCTATGATTCTACTCACTCTAGTTTATAAACGAATTATGTAAAGCCAGGAATGAAGTCGGAAACATATGTCTGTCTGTGTCTTATTTGAAATTCTACTTAAAAAAAATTTCAGACATTTTTATGATTTAGGAAAACAGATTAATATAACAAAGACCCAGAATTAACTGTTAACAGTCTGTGAGATTTGCTTGAGATTCCTTTATAATGAAAGAAATAAAACTATGCAGATATGCCTGAAATCTCCTTCGTACCCTCTCTGATTTTTCCCTCTTCTCTCACTGCCCAGAAGGAAATACTATCAAGATTTCAGAGGTATTTTTCTAGCCTATATTATGCTTTTATTGCTTCTTTCATTCAACACTGTTTTTTGAATCTATAAATGTTGATAAACCAGTTAACTCATTTCAATTGCAATCTAGTATTCAACTCATTTACTCCCTAAGTCAACCAAGATTTACTGATGAGTGCCTGTTTTGGGCCAGGCAGCTTGTCAGGCAGTCCAGATTCAAGAGTGAACTAAACTAACAAAATACCTTTCCTCATGGAGCTCACACTGTCCTGGAGGACTCACCTTAAAAAGAACTTGAATAATACATAGAGTATGTTCAGTAGTGATAAATGCTCAGAGGGGAAAAAGTAAAGCAGGAAGATGACAGCAAATGTCTAGGAAAGGGAAGGTCTGGCATTTTAGTAACGTGTCCAGGGAAGGTTTCATGGAGAAGAGGACGTTCAGCAAACAATGAAAGGAAATACAGGAGCTAGCTCATGCTCTGGGGAAAGGCATTCTAATTCCAGGCAGAGGGAAGAGCAAGTACAAACTGAGAGTGGGCCTGGCACATTTAAGGAAAAGTGAGGAGGCCAACACAGAGTGAACAAGGCACAGAGCAGGAGTGAGGTCGGAGAAATAACAGGTGTTAAAGACAGGGAACAGATCAGATAGATCATAGTAACAATTCTGATCAAGTGAAAATACTACCACCCACTGCTTTATTAATGGATATCTAGGTATTTGCAGTTCTGTGCCATTAAAATGCTGCAGTGTCCAATCTTGTACATCTCACCATGTGCAGGTATGCAAGAAAGTTTGTGAGGTACACACACACAGAATCAAGTAATTAGGGCGTATGCACATCATAGTGCTCTCCAAGTTGGTTGTAACCAATTCTCCCCCCCCAGTTTACTGAGGGCTCCCGTCAGCACACACGCTCGCCCATACTCAGGACTACTGGTCTCTTCCATTTCTGCCAGTCTGAAGGACCCAAACAACATCACGCTGTTTTAGGTACTCATGGACATGTGGGTCTGCTTGGAGGCTCTCTATTCTGCTCTCTTGGTTTTGTTGTTCTACCTCTGGACAATTTTAATTACTAGGAAATAGAACATAGTTTATTTCTATTGCCCATTCAGGATTCCTCTTCTGTGAAATGCACCTTTATTTTATTGGCCCATTTTCTACTGGGTTTCTTACTTATTTCAGTTTTTCACATATTCTGGATACAAATCCCATCAGTTAGATATGCTACATATATGACAAATTATCTCCTCCCAGATTATAATTTCATTCATGTATCTCTTGACATACACAAGTTTTTACAGTCAAATTTATCAGCGTTTTTCTCTCCAGTGATTTGTGCATTATGTGTTAAGTAAAGATAGTCTCCTATAGTTTCTTCTGAGCTTTAAGGTTCGTTTTTCAGAATTAGGTCTTTAATCCATCCAGAATGTGGTGCTGGCATCTCACTCACTAAGCTACCCTCAAGATTCTCAAGATCCCTGTGGGCTACTCATCCTCCTCAGACACACATGGCCTCCCACTTCTGAGCTAAGTCTTCTTTCTCGTTATGGAACTGAAGATGCCCCTGTCACATTCTTGAGCTCTGCATTATTTTACCCAGCATTTTTACATACAGATTTATACCCTGTAAACAGATTTTTCACAAAGTTGCATGGCATTATTTGCCCAATGTAAAATATAAAAGAAACCTACCTTTGTCCAATTGTTCTTCAAAATAATGGCTCTCTTTCCATCACCAAGTGCATTTCTAAAAAAAAAAAGAAGAAATAAAAAATTCAAACATTTTCATTTTTTTAATAAAGGCACTATACACTGTGCATATACTGGCACTTTTTGAATTTTCCATATATAACCTAGTTAAAAAATAATTTTTTAATTTTTAAAAATCCATATAACATATGTCCATTATAGGAAATTTGGAAAATACAGAAAAGTAAAACAAAGGAAAAAAGTCACCCAGAGTCACAATCACAACTACCCAGGAATAACTAGTTTTAATATTTGTAGAGTATTCCCTTCAAATACCTTCTCTACATCTTATTTATGTCTAACTCCTTGTTGTTATCTGTATAGTTTTTTTGCACTATTTTTGCATGTCAGCAAGACATGATCTGATCTCCAAAAATGAAACTCCCAGATCTTTCACACACACACTAGCAAAGCTACAGTGGACAGAGCACGAAAGTCGGGACAGGAGATGGGGTTGGGAGTGTTAAGTTCACTCATCACTACTTCTCCTTGGGGGTGTCAGGAAGTTATTAACTTCCTTGGGCCCACTTTCTCATCTGTAAAACGAGGATAATAATGCTGTTCTTCCTGTTTAGAGGTAGATACTAAGTCAAGTACTATGTTAAAGCACAGTACTTTGTAAACTGTAAGTACTAACAGATCCAACACTTAGTGTCTCAGGTTCCTGGCTTCCTTATCTTCAACGATGTTCTCCTCTACCCCAGCTCAGCCACACACACTGCCACCCACCCAGGGAACTGATCGCCACTCAAAAATGTTCAAACTCCAGGCATCCCACTCTCCCCCTATAACATAGCTCCTTCCTTACTTGTTCACCTATTCCTACCATCTCCTCAGGGTGCCCAACTCACTGACTTATCCACTTTCTTTTCTTGTTACTTCCTTATTTACCTACGTTAAGATTCGCTAGTTCATCATTTCACATTCACAGGAATACTAATTCTTTATACAAACAATTTACCATCTGAACCATTTCAAATGTATGGTTCAGTGGCATTAAATACGTTCACATTGGTGTGTAACATCCTATCAACTTTTAATAAGTTCAGCTCTCTCCTCTTCAAAAAACAAATAAAAATGTATCTTAAACCCTCAGCACTGCTGGCAGCCTATTCAACAGCTATCCCCTCCTCTACCTGGTTATTAGACTTTTGTTGTGAGGGTCTATTTCACTACAACAAGATTTAGAGATAACTCCTAATTAGTTTAAGTCAATTATGGCAATCCCACTCTCCTTTCCATTGATTGGTTTAGGGGTAGTTACACGACCCAGTGCTGGCCAATGGGATCTGAGGGGACTCATCACTCTTAAAAAAAGATCACAAGGAAGAACAAAACCAGGTAACTTATACCACCAGATAGCAATACCTACTAAAAGGCTATATATATATTTTTAAAAAGGTATCTAAAGATAAATGACCTGACCAACAGAATAGGACCTTACGTATCAGGAAATCAGAAAGAGATCCTTACATACAGTCACCTCATCTATAAGAGAAAGGTGACACTGCACTGCATGGAGAAAAGGTACTCCTAAGAAATGGTGTTGGGAGCCAGCCCTGATGGCCTAACAGTTAAAGTTTGGCACGCTCCGCTTCAGTGGCCCAGGTTTGGTTCCCGGGTCAGAACCACACCACTCATCTGTCAGTAGCCATACTGTGGCAATGGTTCACATAGAAGAACTAGAAGGATTTACAACTAGAATATACAACTACGTACTGGGGCTCTGCCTGGGGGAAAGGGAGGGTGCGGGAAGTAAAAAGGAGGAAGACTGGCAACAGATGTTAGCTTAGGACGAATCTGGTGCTGGGTCAACTAGACATTCATAGGAACCTTGAACCCTACCTCGCACTCAATACAAAACCAACTCGAGATGGACTATAGATCCGAATATCAGAGTTAAACAATCAAGCTTTTAGAAGAAACACAGAACATTTTCGTGACCTTAGAGCAGGCAGATTATAAACAGAACACAAAAAGTGCTTACCATAAAGGAAAAAGTGATAAACTGTACCATATTAAAAACAGTAATTTCTGTTCGTGAAAAGAAAACATCAAGAGTGAAAAGGCAAGCCAAGAGTGTGAGATGTTTGTAATACATATATTTGACCAATAACTTATAGCCAGGATTTTTTAAAAAAAACCTCCTACTAATGAATAAGACATTCAACTCAAAAAAAAAAAATTAAAAGATTCAAACAGGCACTTCACAAAACAGAATATCAAAGTGGTCAATAAGCATATGAAAAGATGCTCAAATTAAATATCCTTAATCAACTTAAGGAAATGTAAATTAAAATCACAGCACTATATCACTACACACCCACCAGAATGTATAAATGAAATAATACAAATTAACTGTGAGGACATGGAATTGAAACTCTCATATGCTGCTGGTAGGAGTGTAAAACGACACAACCATGTTGGAAATTATGTACTAAAGCTGAATATAAAGCATGCCCTCTGTCCCGGTAACTCCACTCCTTGATTATATACTCAACAGAAATGAATACACATGTTCACAGTGAAACTATCTGTAAAACCAAATACTAGAAACTACCCAAATGCCCATCAACAATAGAATGGATAAAATGTGCTATATTCATGCAATGGATGAACACTTTACAACTTCATGCAAACAATATGGATCTCAAAAAAAAAGCTGAAAGCCAAACATAAAAGAACACATACCGTATGATTCTGCTTATATTGCACAAAAACAGGGAAAATTAACCTATGGTGTTAGAAGTCAGGATAGTAGTTACCCTGGGGGAGAAGGTGGGTAGTGACTGGAAGGAGGAACAACGGGGACTTCCGAGGTTATTGCAGTTGTGCTCTGGGTGCTGGTTATAATTGTTCGGATTCTGAACATTCAACCTATACGCTTATGAACTGTACACTTTTCAGTATGTGTATTAAGATTTTTTTTTAAGATTACAAGAAAAAGTCATCCTTCTGCTGGAGACTGTAATACCTGATTTGATGTCTGAATTACAGCAGCCATCCTGCCATCCTAAGGGGACAGCCTGAGGCCCAAGTCACACAGTGGGGCCTGAAAAACCCTAGGTCTTTGATGACACTGTTGAGCCACTAAATTCACAACCCTAAAGTCAACTTCTTATGAAACTCTTGAAGGAGGTAAGTTTTCTTCATCATTTAAACCAGTTGAATCAGACTGGTTTTCTGTTATTTGCAGCCAAAAACATCCTAATACAATGGCACACCTCTTCTGCTCCTCACTGCCTCTCCCCAAATACCTTTTACCGGTCTATGCTGGGGGTCTCCATTTCCTCACTCTCATTTCTCAGCCCACTCCAATCCAGTGTCTGTTCCAAGCTTCCCACTAACAGCTCTCCCCAGGTTAACTAAAAGATGTCCATATTGCTAAATCCAAATCCCATCTGGCTTCTCAGCAGCAACAGGCACTGCCGGCCACTCTTACTTCCATGATACCACACGTACAGATTTTCTCCTACCTCTCTGGCCACCTCTTAACAGTCTCCCATGCAGGTTCATCCTTCTCTAATTGGCCACTATCTCTGTCCTTCAAGGCTCAGTTCTAGCTCCTCTTCTAATCTCAGCTCACTCTCTCTAGACTAGATCTCAACCTTGGTTGCACATTAGTACGATCTGGAGGGCTTTTTAAAACCCAATGCCCAATTAATTAAATCAGAATCTCTGGGTTGCGGGTATTTCTTTAAAGCTCAAGTGATTCTCTCTAGGCAATCTTACCCACATCTACAACTTCAAATCATCTAGGTTAACTATTCCAAATATGTGTCTCCTGCCCAAACCTTTCCTTTACATCCCAGACCCAGTAACTCACTGCCTACATGACATTCCAATTGAGATCCTTCAAGGGCACTTCAACTCAGTACGTCCAAGAGTGAAGTCAAATTCTACTTCCTACAAATCTCTCTCTTCCAGTGATCCCAGTGTCAGAGACTGGGCCTGTAATCCATGAAGCTGCTGAAGGCAGAAACCTCCAAACACCATCTTCTCCCTTGCTTCTCAGCACCAAACCATCAGCAAATTCTGTCAATTTTACCTCTAAAATATCTCGAATCCTTCCACTTCTCCATTTCCACTGCCACTACTCTGCTCCAAGCCTGTATCATCTGGCCTAGAGTACTGCCACAGCCTGCTAACCCCACTCATGCTGCATCCCTTGCAAACCTGTTCTCACTGCAACTAGACTGCTCTTTTTAAGGTACTAATCATGCTGCCCCCTCAGTTCAAAATCCTTTACTCTCTTCTCCACGCTCTCAAAGGCCAACAGCCCTAACGTAGCCTATAAGACCCTCCTTGTTCTAGCCCCTGACTACTTCTCTCCTTCCTTCTCTGTATTGAGGCCACATGGCACACTATTAATTCCATGAATGCAACATGCGCCTTCCCACCACAGACCTTCACACTGCTGGCCTACTATCTAGAATACAGGCACTATATCTTATTTTTGCTCATTCCTCACATATCCATAAACAGAACCCCAATAATATTTGTTGAATCAATGTTGAATGTTACATTATTATAATTAATGATATAATATACAATTCTACAATATAACCATAGTATTACATTACTATTATAATCACTGTATCACAATATTTATTAATATATGTATATAATATTATCACATTGCCACGTTTACTAGCATATGACCACATTGTACTACCAAAGCAAAGTGGGCACAGTAAATTTCATGGTGTTACGGCCTACCCAAACCACTGCAGCCCAGGGTCTAAATACTCTAGAGAGCAGGTACGACATTAATGGCAGCAATACCCTGCACCATACATCTATGAAAACGGGAAAACTGAAGACATACAAATGGATATTTACTCTTGAAAACTGTGTGACATAATGGCAAGAAGGCTGAATAGAGGGTAAGAAATAAGAGTTCACATAGCAAAATTTTTATTTCTCCAGCCCCCCCATCTATTTCCTCATACACAATATGCTGCATTTTGCCCTAAAATGTGTTAGGCTAGACCACTTATGTCCGCCTCCTCTAGCCTCCATGTAGGTTTGCTAGATTAATCACTCCTGAGCTCTCTCCTCTCGCCACCCCTAACTTTTCCCAGGGAGATAAATAATAACTTATCTGATGGTAGGGGAGGGGCCTCAATCGCATGTGGCTCAGCCTCTTCCTTTTCTTACTGGTTCAGATCTCAAACACCAACAGTAACTCCAGATTCCCTTTTCCTCCAAGCTTGAAGTTCACAAGGGCCCTTACTGCCCCGTTGTCTGTGACCATGGATAAACTAATACCAAGTCCCCTGGCTATCAGACTTAAGGCCCTGTTCTCCAACAACTGTATCCATAATAGAGGCAAGGTTGGATCACCATTTGCCTGTCTTCTGCTTCCATCTCTTAACTGATTCTGGACTTGGGAGGGGAAGAAGATGCTATTTATTGACTCTTGCAACCACAACAAATTATGTATGTAAGAACTTTGCAAGTGATAAAAGGGTTATCACTTTTTTCCCACCTATTGTAAATCAACATTTTCAGGGCCTGAGCAGACTAACAAAGAAATAGGAATACTACTCCCAAGTTTCCAGATTTTACAATGAAGCAACAAAAGCAGGATTCAGATGTAACAAATATGCAGTGACTAAAAACCATCAACTGAATACCCACATACATTTTAAATCAAAAGTTAGTGTCTGGAATTAAAATTATACATGCTCTTTCATCCAAGTAAAAGAAATTTATTAAGAATTTATCCAACAGATATACTTGCACCTGACAGTAGAACATAAGTAAAATGATAATCATCACAGAGCTGTATATAATTTTTTAAACTGGAAACAATCTATATTCTAATACAAACTAACTAAAGGACAAATAACTCATCAAGTAAAAGAGTACTCAGCCATGAATAAGAACAAGGGTAGATCTCTATATACGCTGATATGCAACAAGCTCCAAGATTTAGATATTAAAAAAGATGTACAACAGTGTGTACAGTATGCTCCTATCAGTGTTAAGAAAAAATAAGATATATACATTGAACCAAACGAATGTGCCTATATTCTGACTTACAAAAAAAGGCAACTCCGTTTGGTTCAACATAAATGCTTGTATCAGCGTAAATTATAGAAATACTTTAGGATCTAAGAAGACGAATTAAGGCAGGGGTCTGAGCCAGGCAAAAGTTTTGAGTTTATCCTTTTGTACTCTTAACTTTTCATGATGTGCATTTGTTACTGCTTTTTAAAAAGGAAGATAGATGCACCCTAAAGAAGATTGAAAAAATAAATATGTTCTTCAGAAGCAAATTCAGCAGGTTGTAAGTAAAAATACAGAAATCACACAAGTAAGAGACTAGAATGAGGAATTACTCACCAAATCAACACACTTGCATTAAAGCTACACACACACACACTAAGATTTTTAAAACCCTCACAGAAACATAAAACTGACTTGATTTATACCTCTGGCCTTGGAGAAATTCAGAAAAAAAAAGAAGTCATTTAAAGTCTGTCTGTCTGCTATTAATCACAAGTTGAAATCTAATAGAAGGAATATCATATGATGGGTAAAGTTACACATGAAAAGGTCAAAGCAAATATCAAGTTAAAAAATTCCATAATTTTCCAAAGTAAATTGAAAAAAACATCCAAGGGTAAGCTTTCACTTTCTCCAATTACATTTCCCTTCATACAATTTATCACATCCCACCAAACAACTCAAATTTCCACATGTGAGTCCCACAGGAATGAATTAAACAGTAAGTGGCAAAGCCTAATCATATACTTTGCACAACCTTGTAACTACAGAAGCTAGAGATATGCCTCATTGCTTTTTGCAGATTCTCCTCTAAACTTAAAAATTTCTAATTATTTCAATTAAAACTATCACTCAAATGCCCTATTACTACCAAATTGTTTTTGAAAGCTGAACTTCTAGAAGACCGGAATAAAAAGGACAGATCTCATCCAAACCAGTCATTCTGGGAAACACTGCACACATCCTTCAGCCTGAAGGATTCAGCAGGGAGAAGCTGTGGCAGGAGGCAGAATATTCCACCCACCCCTCCCTCACTCCAACTCCATTCCGCATACTTCCCACGTGACATCCGC
This sequence comes from Equus quagga, assembly GCF_021613505.1. Lineage (NCBI taxonomy): Eukaryota > Metazoa > Chordata > Mammalia > Perissodactyla > Equidae > Equus > Equus quagga. The sequence continues at coordinate 6,424,340 of NW_025802777.1, forward strand.
AGACCTCGAGGTGCACATCTCTGACGAACGACAGGCTTCCGATTGGCTCTTGGCCTCACCTATATCCACCCAAAAGTGGTCTGATTTACAAACTGTGTGACTATCTGGCACTAAAACCACCACCACCACCACCACCTTGACCATTTCTGAATGAAGCATTTTCCCCACACATACCTCACCTCAGGCTCCCCACCTTGGTCCTAAAATATTTATATTTCTCTCCTTTCAAGATTATTTTTCACTTATTTTATCCTTGATGTTAGTGATCATTGTTTTCCTTTTTTCATCTTATCATATGCATCTTTAATTACAGTGTTACTTTTTATCAGATATTTCAAGTATACATAAAAGTACAGAGAAAAACATTAACACAATCAACACCCATGTAACCAGCTTAGCAAGATCTTAACATTTTGCCATATTTACTTCAGATCTTTTTGCAGAAGTCTGTTACAGTTGACATCCACTGCGTACTGTGTTTCCCATCCTTCCCTCCCCAGAGACAGTCACTCCCCTGGCGTTTAACATACCCATGCATTTTTTAAACACTTTTAATACATACTATGTATTAATTATGGATATGCATATCATTTTGCATATTTTTAAACATTATATAAATGGCATCATACTGTACAAATCATTCTGCAACTTGCTTTTTCACTCAACAACGCATTCATTTTAACTGCTGTATAGAATTCCATTGTATGAATATACCATAATTTATCCATTCCCCTACTGATGGACATTTAGGTTGTTTCCATTTCTTTACTCTTACAAACAATGCTGTAATGAAGGCTTGTACACATCTTCTTGGGTACACACTTGAGTTGGGAGAGTATGAGCCTAGAGGTGGGCTGCTGAGTATGCACATCTTCACCTTGCCAAATTGCTCTCCAAAGTGATTGCACCAATTTACACTTCCTCCAGCTGAGTATGAAAGTTTCCTGTGTTCCACATCCTCTCAAACATTTGGTACTGTGAGGTTTTTTTTAACTTTTGCCAATCTGATGGATATAAAATAGAGACTCATAGTTTTGAATTGGCATGTTCTGTAAGGATAACCATGTTTACTGGCTATTTGGAGCATTTATTTAATTTTTTTTCAACTTTCAAATTGCCCTTTGATTCTATCTTCACCTTCCCATGGTGATCAATAGTAGAGACTCTGCATCCAGGCTGCCTGGGTTCAAATTCTGGCTCCATCACACCCACCTAGTGTCTGAGGACACTTGGCTTGACCTCCTCATGCCTGTTTCCTCATCCATAGAGACAGCAGCACCTACCTCACAAGATTTTGAGGGTTTTATGACTTAATATACATAAAGTGCTCAGAACAGCGCCAGGGAGGTTAGATGCTTTTCCCCCATCTGCCCCGGCAGCTGCTCAGCCAGATTCCCATGACAGATCTACCAACCCTCAGATGTGAGAGTTTCAAGATTTCTCAACATTGGTAACTCAGCTAAAAGGCACAGGTCCTCCTGTGCCAACCGCATGTCTGAATCACTGGCAATGTGTTCTTTCTGAAGTCACATCATCTACTCACTTGATCAGGAGTTATATGTACCATGGACTCAGAAAACATACTCCTACATTACTGAGCAAGTCATACAAACAACGTCTGAGGACGGAAACACCAGCCAAAATCAGTGTGGTACAATGCTTCTGACATTAAATAGGCATTCAATATATATTGGCGATTGCCCAAGAAGGAATGCTGCTGACCTGCCTCTAGTGAAAACTTCGATGGTGTTGAACCACAAGCTAGACCATCAGGAACGAGGTACAAGGATGGATGTACAACCCTGCTCTTGACCTTGACCTCACCAGGCTACCTGGCTTCTGTATTTCTACTTTGATGCACCTCCTTTGCAGCAGTTTTAGGAGGCTCCTCAAGTGTCTAGCATTCAACACTCGTGAGAGAGGGCAGAAACACCTTGGTTTGCCTCTCAGCTCTCGGAGCTCCCCTACGCAGAGTGGATGACCTTCCGCCCAATCAAGGTTTCAGATGGGCGCCTGGGTTTTTCACAAGAGGCTAGTCAAGTTGCCAACCTATTCATCTTGAAAGCATACAGATTCACCTTCAAACAGCATAGGATATCTGCAATTCTGGACCTAGCCAGAGGCAATAACTTAAAGACATTTGCAGCTCATTTCTTGTCAGAATCAGTTGAGGACAGTGGTATTGATGGAAGACTGTCAAGCCCATCCATTCCTCTAGTCTAGAAAGCCTCAGTTTATCCATGGCTTAAGCCATCTAAAAGCTGCATAACGTTAATACAGAGGTATTCTCCGAGGTGGTTGGATTACTGGTGATTTTTATTTTCTTCTTTTTAAACTCTTGTATTTTCCAAATTTTCTACCATGAGAATGTATTCTGTTTATAATAAAAGAAAAACATAAGTGTTATTTTTAAAAGCTACATACTGGGAATATACTATATTCCCCACTCCCACTCTCCCACATCCCAACATAAGTGTTTTCACTAAAAACAACTGACATCAGACTCTTCTTTCATGAGAAAACTTTCCAAAAAAATTATCTGTGAAACCCAAAAGTGCACTTTCAAGGAGTTTTTTGCTTTGAATAGGAATGTTGCTGAGATTCTTCTCTACTCTATCACTTAATTCATATTACTTGTAAGCCATATAAGAAAGTTCTTCCAGTGGGGCTGGCCCCGTGGCCAAGTGGTTAAGTTCACGCACTCAGCTTCGATGGCCCAGGGTTTCGCCGGTTCAGATCCTGGGCGCGGACATGGCACCACTCGTCAGGCCACGATGAGGCGGTGTCCCACATGCCACAACTAGGAGGACCCACAACTAAAAATACTCAACTATGTGCTGGGGGGTTTGGAGGGGGGAGGAGAAGATTGGCAACAGTTGTTAGCTCAGGTGCCAATCTTTAAAAAAATAAGAAATTTCTTTCACAACTAAACACGAGGAAAACACTGTTTCACCTGAGCAAGTGGCATCCTCTTTCTTCATGGACAGTGAGAATTACATCACTTTTCAGGTTTTCTTTTTATTTTGGGCAAAAAAGGTCAGCTGCAAATAGGAATTATAGCTAATAACTAAGCAGGACCTTATGTCTACGCAGCTTTATTCTGAGGATCTCAGGCTCCAACTCGGTTTTTAGTTTGTTTTGTTTTTAATCTTCTTCTACTGAGTGAATATATTCTTGAAGCCACCCTCTACTCTTCTTACACTGAGGCAGGACAGAACTAAATATAACAGTCTACAGTGCTCAATTTATGTCCTAAAAATTTTAAACTTAGGGACAACAAAATCTTGGTGCAGTGTCAACAATCTTTCTCAACTAACAAATAAAAGCTCAGTTCAACATAAGGAACTACGAACTAATTATGATTTCACTCCTACAGTTAAACCATGAGACTTCTTTTCTTTCTTTCACTTATGAAGAACATTTCCTTAATTTTTTCATACCAAGTTAAACAGAGGGGAAAAAATAGAGCAAAAATTCTTCCTCCACAACTATACAGATTAACAGAGCAAAAGGAGGTAATATAGGTGTTATAAACACAGTCTTTGACATCACCAGATAAGATCTGTGTTCAAATCCTGGCATCACTACTTACTAATGGTATAAGTTTGTCCAAATGTAAATGTGGAGGATAACAATACCTGCCTATTAAGGGTGTTGTGAGAATTAAATAACATATGTAAAGTACTTAAAATAATGCAATATTACCCCTGAGAGCAGCTGCTGCTGTCATTGTTATTACATATAAAGTCAAAAAAGCCCTCTTTTAACCATTTAACTATTTCTGCCACAGAACTATTGAAGGATTTTCTTGCATACCTGCAAAACAGAAACATTTCTCAAAAACGAGTATTGAGCAGAACAGTTCAACGATTAGGGTACTCTAACCAACTTACCTAAACTGTCCAGTGCGAAGAAAACAAAGAGCTCGGTTACCATAAAGAAGGTGATTTTCAGGTCTTTAAAAGAAATAATGTTTAGTCAGAAAAGGACATTTCATAAGAAACAAACAAAAGTCACATAGAAAAGACAAGGCACAAAGAAATTTTCAAAAACTTGACATCTGTGCGGCAGAGCAGAAAGAACAGGATTTGGAGTCCTAACTGGCTAAGTCGCGGTTCCTTCGCGTCCTCCCTGAGTAATTTTGTCCAAATCAACCTAAACTTCCCTGTATTCAAAATGAAGTTAGTTCTACCTTTCTGTCTAGCTCACAGGGAGATGTGACAATCAAATGAGACATACTGCACTAGTAACATCAGGGGGCCCAGCTACAATGTCAGGAGGACCCAAGGGTGGGGCACCCTTACAGGAATGTTACGAAATTCCAGCAGCCAAACAAACAGAAGAGGAAGTAGAGAGAACAGATGCATTCTCTCAACAATTCCAACTATTATCCTTTAAAAGTTCCCTCTTTGAAAGCAAAAATCCCTGAATGGGTGACATCTTAAGTATTAGTAACTAACCCTTTTTGGTCAGTTAATAATTTGGAAGGAATTAGTTGAAGGCAAAATGAGAACGAGAAAGAACATTTGACTCTGCACTGGAAAGCCTCAAAGAAAATGGGGCAGGGTGGAAGCAAATTCACAATTTTGCTTGAGTTACCCGACTTGGTTTAGTTCATCTCCTCAGGCCATCTCTAAGCTTCTACTACCTGAGGGTGAGAAAATCTATCCCACGTAGCGAGTTGAAGATATTCTCCAATTCCTCATCTTGCTTTTAATTCTCCTGACTAGCATTCTAACCTGATCTGCTACATAAAAAGCACCTCATTGTTCTATTTTGCTCTTACCTATATTCAATGGCTCTGGTGTAATAGATAATAGCTATATCAAATCTCTCTTTGGAAAACTCTTCATTTCCTTTCATTTTCATTAGTTCTCCTTGCTGAGAAACCAAGGTGAAAGAAGACAAATCAAAAAACAAGCAAGAACCCCAATACTTTGGAAAAATGTTTCTGGATTTCTATCTTTGATATCAGAAATATCCTGGGGGATTATTTATGTAGAAAATGAGAATACAACATTCAATATTTTGGTATATATATTCGAAGAAAACTGTTTCTAATGACTCAATGCTAACTCTGTTAAAGTAATATTATGTAAGTAAAACCATTACATTATGAATAATTACTAACAATTTATCTCTTTGTGTACAGTATTTGGCAGGTAACTTTTAAATATGCCTTATGAAACCTGTCATATGGTAGGAAAAAAAGTAGATGTAAGGTAGAATTTTAATTTTAGGTTAGAAAATGTGATATTATTTAATAAACCTGAGTGCTTAAAAACCAATATATAAATCAATAACACACAAGCATTGTTGATTAGATTAACTGCTCCCCTCCTCAAAATGGGGCAACAAAGTTAGCAAAACTGAAATCAAAGATGCCACAGATATAACTGAAACTTTTCACTTCACTCAAATTTTCAAAATAAACAAATTAAAATAAATTGGATCATATCAATGGCTTTAGTTAGAGAATTAAATGGAACATTAAATATTTTCCTAAATCTTTTTTTAAAAATTTAGTTAAAAACGTATATTTCCCATGAGTGAATTGTATGGCATGTGAATTACAACTCGATGAAGCTGTTACCAAAGAAAATCATATTTCTTCAAGTACTTAAAAGCCTTTCAGTCTAAAAAAATAATCAAATTTCAATTTTCAATTAACTCTTTTAAAATCTATAATACTAGAGAATTCTGATCAATGCGTTGTTTTCCTCTTCCAAAAGAATAAACATTCCAATAAAAATTTATTAAAACTTTCCCTCAAACATAATTGAATGTTAGTTTCTTATATTTTTCAGATAGCAGTTTTATTAAACTTCTTGAGTGTTCAGAAAACTTCTAATAAGCAAATCTTAAAATATACTTACAAGTAAATATTTATTCTCACCTCTATACACTCCGCACAATTTTGAGTTTTAAATTCTTCAAGCAAATTGCAGTTTTCTGTTACAACTTTAGTTATGTGATACTTGTCTAAATTTTATTTTTAGGAGAGAGTGAGAGAACATTTGTTTAAAAAAAAAGAAACTGATATTGTTAATGTTCTAATTCTTCGGTTAGGTAAGTGGGTCCATAAAGTTCATTATATTACTTTATTTTCTAAATAATACATTTCTTGTAATCTTTTACATGTATCAAATAATAATTTAAAATAAGTAACTGATAAAATGCTTCAGAAAACTTTAGATTCACTGCTTGCTATGAATCTAATCTCAGTTTTCTAGCATTAAAAAAATACCTGTTGATTATTACATTAGTTGTCATTGCAGTTAAAACAATTGCTCCGTCATAACACATTCCAATAGGTCTTATAATTATTCAAGTCAATTCAAGAAACATAATTAGGCACCATGGGTACCTGACACAATGTTCAATAAAAATGTCTGAAAACAAAAACCTGGAAAACTACTTTCTAAAATGTATCTAATATAACAAATGAAGAATTTAAATTGTCTTAACATTTTGACTCTCATGAATGAAATGTTAAAATGAGACAATATATTTGAAATGCTATTCTTATAAAATTAATTAAAATGCAGTAGATAACCAGAATTTTTTAAAAGTTTACCAGACCTCATTTTCTGAATTTTAAGCTGTTCTATAAAAAAGATTTTTTTAAGTGGTAAATAATTTATTGCAACAAAACTACAGTTATGCCTCTAGCCAAACACATTTGTTTCCAAGGCAGAAGAAGTACCTACAACTTCAGATTCGAGGAAGGGTCTGGGAGGGTCACCAAATAAATTAAAGTAATACTAAAGGACAGAACAAGACGGCAGGACGAAAACCTGGGCTTGGAGATCAGAGACCTGATTCCCCATCTAAATTCTACTACGTGCTAAACTGCAGAAATATCAACCTCTCGAAGCCTTGGTTTACTCCTTTCTAAAATAGGGACAACAGGAGCTACCTTGCAGTGCTATTATAAAGAGGGAACAGCCAGAGAAAGTCAGGAACGAGCCCACATGAGTGCCCAATACATGATATTGGTCCTCTATTTCTATCATAAAATCTAGCTTATAATTAAAACAGAATAAGGAAGAGAACCACTTCCATCGGTGTAATACAGCCCAGCATCTAATGAACCTATCAGAAAAACTAGTCTTCATGTTTAAGATTAATTTCTCTTTAACACTTACGTCAATAGCACAAAATTTGCCTTCTTCTCATTGGAGATGGCTAATTAATTATTGGTCACCATCAAGTACAGAGTCAAATATTTCCTGTTTCAAGATTCATATAACTATACTATAAAAATACTACTAACATTCAAATGCTTTAGGGAAAAATATTTCACAAAGTAAAAAAATATATAAGGCAGTTTCATCATACATAAGAATAACAGATTCATGAGGGAAATGAAAATTATAATTTTAGCTCTGTTACTTATTTCTCTTATGAATGAGAATACATGAGGCCCAGTTGTAGTCTCTTTCTCTGGGTAATGACATCCATTTGGTAGGATTTCAAAAAGTATAATGTCATAGAAATCATTAAGACAGGAACTACAGAATAAAACTAACTATAATGTTAAAATTCTCTTGTTCAACTACTCAGCCATAAAAAAGGACAAAACCATCCCATTTGCAACAACATGGATGGACCTTGAGGATATTACATTAAGCAAAATAAGTCAAACAGAGAAAGACAAACACCGTATGATTTCACTCATATGTGGAAGATAAACAAATACAAGGACAAAGAGAACAGATTAGTGGTTACCAGAAGGGAAGGGGTTAGGGGGTGGGCATAAGGAGTAAAGGGGGACACATATATATGGTGACTGACAAATAATAATGTACAACTGAAATTTCACAATGTTATAAACTATTACAACATCAATAAAATTTTTAAAATTCTCTTATTCATAAAGGCTTTTCTCTTACTCGCAAGAGAAAAACATTTTTTAAAAATGCTAAGATAAATAAGAAATTACGTAACTACATATTACATTTTCTCAAACAATATCTTTAAAAACTGAGTCAAGTAATAATTTAAAGAATTTATACTCACATTCAGTAAAGAAAATACTTAACATAGGCCAACAATTGTCCACTGCTCCTAATTTAGGTAGAATTGTTAGATCGCCTGTGTATTTCACCCAATTCAAAGCTTCTTCCATTGCCAAGATTTTCTGTTTCAAAAAGAGGGATGAAGAATGTGATTCGGGTATTAATTCTAAATTTACATGTGGTATTATAAATTTATCTTACATAGCATTTTAGATCCTTAATACAAAACTTATACAACCTCATATTTTCATTACTCCAGCCCGCAACCTGGAATAGCTAGACCCAACATACAAGTTAACAAATACCATGGACTCACATATGTTACATCTTCAGGCAACCTCGGGCTGCTCTCACAGCTCAGGATGCTACTGCAATGATTACAGACCTGGAAGCTGAGGTCTAAAACCTGGTCTGAGGCTGCCCTGGGTAGCAGAAGAGTGCAATAATACAAGGTGAACGAGGGGTCTCAGATTTCATCTAAACTAGGACTTCCACCCATATCAATATTAAAGGTATAGATTAAGGTTCACTAAAGGGACAAAGTATTTTAAGAAGTCTGTGGCAAATACAAGAATAGGAGATAAACAACAACACGAGGGCGTGGCTGGGCAAATGAACACTCAGGGCAATGATATTCATGAAGAATCTAGAGTTCACAGAAATTTTATCTGTACTTCTAGTGTCTGAAATGACTTCAGAAATTAAACAGTGGAGTTATCAATGCTAGTGTCAGGCTTAAGGGAAATAAGTCAATGTTTATGTTAACAGTACCATTAAAAATTGGTTTATCGTTGTATCTGGAGATTATTCAGTAATTACATATCAAAAAATGTTCATACCAGGGACCTAGTAATTTCATTTGGGAGCACATATGCCAAGTAAATATACTAAAAGAGAAAAAAGAATCGACCTGTATAAGAGGCTCAAAATTACACTACATGTATGGGAAAAAAATGAAAATGACGCAAACTCCCAAAATAAGGAGATTGCCCAAGCGAAATACAGAAGTCAATACTACCAAATACTAGATATAAAACACTGACCATGTGGACCCAATACATGGGGCAATGAGCAGTGAGACGACTGACAATTACTCACAGTAGCTGCGCTGTGTTCCTATGTTAACACTTACATTTTCTATTTTATAACCAATTCTCAATAAGCCTCCAATAAAGAATGAATCATTCTGCAAAACAAAAAGAAAGAATACAACACATTTTTTCCTTATTCAGTCAATTATATTTGATTTTTCTAGTGAACTAAAAATTTCAAACTTTAGAAATACTACTATGTGTACATAGTAGTCCACTTCCCACAAGCACTTTCACACTCAATTTACCTCTTACAGACCCTAAAACAAGAATTCAAAAAGTCTTACATAGGGTTCTAATAATAACATGATTTAGTCTAACTTTTCGATGTATGGATTTTAAAGTTCATTACACCTAGATTTTTAATAAAACTACACTAAGTTACTGCAAAAGACTATCCGCAGGAAATAAACATCAGAGTGCCCTTCCTAAATTTAAGTTTGCAATTAGAATAGTACCAAGAAAAATATTTGTCTCCATAACCAACTGAAATAAGGAAAATTATCAAATGGCTTTAAAGGCAAAAAGAAAAAACCCTCAGAGTAGTACAAGTACACCTCCTCAAATCTGACATGATGAAGTTCACCCCAAAGAAAAAATATTTGTTGTGGTGGTGGTGACAGTGGCATGATTTTATTTTACAAGATAGAATCCATCACTTTCAGAACTTGTGACAAAGGCTTCTGTGAACCAGGAGTACACTTCCATTTGTGACAAATTCCAATTTCTATCCTTAGCGATAAGGAGCAGTCCTGGTTCTCATGATGTTATGTCAGAATCATGAAAACAGCCAATCTCTCAAATACACAGCACAAATTATGGATAGCAGAATAATCTCAACTTAACCAAATTAAAACCATTACATGTTAACCACTAAAAATTAGTAACATAAGCATGACACCATATAAACACTTACATTCTTTAAATTGGGGCAGGGGGGACGACAACATTCTATCACTTACCACAACTTTCTTTGCCAAATCCACAATATCTTCCATCAACTCAAGATGTTGTAATTTCTTCAAACTTATCTCAGAAGTGTGAGAATTGCTTAAAGACAAATTTATGTTTTAAAAGACTCGGTTCTCATATAAAAATTCATTAAGCTTTATACTTAACTTCACATTATACCTCAATTTAAACTATTTGAAAAAAAATTTCTCTATTTCTTCACTCTAAGTGACAAGTTGTTTATTAATAAAATACTACACTTTTTCCTCTCTTCTGTACTACAATGCTGATAGTTATAAATAAGCATATTAATTTTTCATTACTCAGTTTCAAATTTACCACCTAATGCTCTTCAGAATTTCACTCATTATAATGTTACCACAATTATTCATTCATATCCAAATCCCAAGTATCAACTTTTTCCACCCTACTAAACAAAAGTAATGTTGAACAGTATACAAGAGTGACACATAAGCTTTCCATTATACTCAGCATTCCTCGGTACCAGGCAACATGCTTACCACTGTTCATACTAAATGAGTAACATGGGGTAACTTACGTGGCCTCCACACAGGGGTGTAACCGTGATATTACAGAACTATTCTGACGTTGAAACAGAAGTGGCCAGAAGACGTGTATCTTAATGGCATCACAGTAATCTTGCAGGACAGAAAGTGGTTTACTACACCACATATTGCAGACGTCAAATTCTTAATTAAAAAAAAAGTTTTAAATTAATATTCTGTGCCTCCTTTCGGAATGAATCAACACTGTTAACAGAGAAAAGGCAAAAATGGATATGGAAAGGTAAAAAATGAACAGCTGAAATATTTTAACCTGTTAGATGTTAAGCATATTTCAGTGTTAGTTAAAACTCTATTTTAACAAAGAAAGGTTTTGGTTTCTAGTGTAAAAGAATAGTAAGAATAGATTTTTAAATAAATATGTAAGTCTGCTACATTGATTTGAATGAATGAACCCCTCTTGATAGTCTTTCAACAAATTAAAATTAAAATACCAATGTACTCACCTAAGTTTCTCTCACTTTGGGTATAATCTTTATACTGTCTACCCTAAAAAAAAAAAAAAAAAAAAACTCTTGATTTGTATCTGGTAAAGTGCAAAGCACAGTTCTTGATTTTCTTTTCTTCTAGTGAGGAAGATTGGCCCTGAGCTAGCATCTGTTCCAATCTTCCTTTATTTTATACATGGGATGCCGCCACAGCACGGCCTGATGAGCACTGTATAAGGTCCAGCCCGGGATCCAAACCCACAAATCTCGGGTCACCGAAGCACAGCACATGCACCCAACCACTACACCACCAGGCTGACCGTGAGTTCTTTATTTTTAATGTAAAAACGATCAGTACTAAACTAAAAAATTTCAGTGCACATTTACTCACACACTTGGAATACAACATCTTCAACAAATGAGGTGTAATGCCTTTTTCATAGTGTTTCCACTGAGTCTGTTTCTATGACTCTCCCTGAGAGCTCTTTTAAACTCCCGTCAGAAAAGATTCACCACCACTCACTCTCTGGCATTGCACATTCCTGTTGTTGAGCACTGCCTACTTTCCCTTCTGAAATCACCTCAAAAGCATGTACACCTACGTCCTGGTAAAAACTTACGTGGCACAAAAAAATCTTTACTCAGCTCTAAATCAAAAAATCTTTAAGAAGTAAATCTTAAAAGTTCTCATCACAAGAAAAGAAAATTGTAACTATGTGGTGATGGATGTTAACTAGATTTACTGTGGTGATTCTGCAACACATACATAGATCAAATCATCATGTTAGTACACTGGAAACTAAACTAATGTTATATGCCAACTATATCTCAATTTTTAAAAAAAATCTTTCTGGCAGAAAGACGGACAGATCAAATGAAACAGAACTGAGAGCCAAGAAATAAACCCACACATCTGTGGACAGCTAATTTTCAACAAAGGAGCCAAGAACATACAGTGGAGAAATGAAAGTCTCTTCAATAAATGGTGCTGAGAAAACAGGACAGTCATATGCAAAAGAATGAAAGTAGACCATTATCTTATACTATACACAAAAGTTAACTCAAAATGGACTAAAGAGTTGTATGTGAGACCTGAACCATAAAACTCCCAGAAGAAAATATAGACAGTACACTCTGTGACATCAGCATTAGCAGCATCTTTTTGAATATCATGTCTCCTCAGGCAAGGGAAACAAAAGAAAAAATAAACAAATGGGACTACATCAAACTAAAAAGCTTCTGCACAGCAAAAGAAACCATGAATAAAACAAAAAAACAACCTACCAACTGGGAGAAGATATTTGCAAATCATATATCCAATAAGGGTTAATATCCAAAATATATAAAGAACTCATACAGTCAACAACAAAAAACGAACAAGCCAATCAAAAAATGAGCAGAGGATCTGAATATACATTTTTCCAAAGAAGATACACAGATGGCCAACAGGCACATGAAAAGATGTTCAACATCACTAATTGTTAGGGGAATACAAATCAAAACCACAATGAGTTATCGCTTCACACCCATCAGAATGGCTATTATTAAAAAGACAAGAGGGCCGGCTCCGTGGCCGAGTGGTTAAGTTCGTGCGCTCTGCTGCAGCGGCCCAGGTTCGGATCCTGGGCGTGGACATGGCACCGCTCGTCAGGCCATGTTGAGGTGGCGGCCCACATCCCACAACTAGAAGGACCTGTAACTAAGATATACAACTGTGTACAGGGGGGGTTTGGGGAGATAAAGCAGGGGGAAAAAAAAAGACAAGAAATAATAATTGTTGGCAAGGATGTGGAGAAAAGGGAACCCTCATACACTGCTCGTGGGAATGCAAACTGGTGTAGCCACTATGGAAAACAGTATAGACATTCCTCAAAACATTAAAAATAAAAATACCATATGATCCAGCTATTCCACTTCTGGGTATTCACCTAAAGAACATGAAAATACCAATTCAAATGCACCCTTATGTTCACTGCAGCATTATGCACAATAGCCAAGTCTTAGAAACAACCTAAGTGCCCAACGATGGATGAATTGATAAAGAAGACATGGTAGATACACACACACACAATGGAATACTATAGCTATAAAAAAAGATGAAATCTTGCCATTTGCGACAACACAGACGGACGTGAGGGTGTTATGTTAAGCATAATCAGTCAGAGAAAGACAAATACAGTGTGGTTTCACTCATAAGTGGAAGATAAACAAACACACAGATAGAGAGAACAGATTGGTGGTTACCAGGCGGGAAGAGAGTGGCAGGAGGATGAAAAGGGTAAAGGGGCACATGCGTACAGTGACACACGGCAACTAGACTTTTGGTGGCGAACATGATGTAGTCTATACAGAAGTCAAAATATAATGATGCACACCTGAAATGTACATGTTATAAACCAATGTCACCTCAATAAAAAATAAGTTAAAAAGACAATTCAAAAAATAAAAAATAAATAAATTTTTAGAAACCTTTAAGAAGACACAATGCTAGAAACAAAAAGTCAACAAATCTACTTACTACTCCATCACAGTAAAGTTGAGTCACACGAACATAATCATTGGACGTCAATTTAGGAGCAAAGACACAATCGTCCACATATGGGTAATCTTCTAACAAGGCATAATCTGCTACGGTGAAATCTCCCAGGGCAAAATCATCCATGGTGAACCATCCTAAAAAAAAAAACAAACACAAATAAGTAATTACATCATTTGTGATGATATAAGACGCAGTGTTCCTGGCTTCTACTGTATAACAGAAAAATACTTGGAACTTAAGCCCCAGGGAATTAATTCCAATTAGAACACTGAAACTCTGGAAGATTCTCATCCTCATTCTGCTATTCTTTCCCCTTAACTCTGTTCAAATAACAGTTTAACCTATTTCTTCTTTTCCTTAGGTTCACATAGTCACCATCTCTGCTCTGAATTGATCTATTTACACATCTCCTTTAGATAGAAGATAATTAAGGGCGTCTTATTCATCTGTATGTGCCTTGCACATGGGAAGCCCTCAAACAAGTGTTTGCTGAATGAACAAAAGACATCTTTCCACTGCCGTCCTTATACCCCATCTGCTTTTCCTGCACCCTGTGAAATATGACATTTCACCATACACAAACTCCACTACATTCTCGGCCTCCTGGCTGGAAGTAAATTCTGACTCCACTGAGACAACAGTTTCCTCTCAGCTGCTCATATTCTCCTACCCATCCTTTAGTGTGTTTCTGTCTTGGGCAAAGGGGCAGAGCTGAAGTGGTACAGGGTGAGTCTGTCAATCTAATTCCCCACAGCCGCATCCGGACCTTCCATCCTCCTAACAACTGCTCCGCCTAACAACCTCAGAACTACTATGACACACAGTCAAGCACTGCTAGATTGCAAAGGTGGGCAAAAACCCTCACACTATCAACAACTATGTTTAAAAACTAATTACTTCATTGGGGGAAAAGGGGAATTAGGGCTGGAGTTTCAGACTAAGGTTTTTTCCCTGAAGAAAGTTCAGTAAGATTAACAGCTATCAGAACAGCTAGAAAACCTAAATATCACTGAAAACAGCATCATTTTATTACTTCTAACTCCTTCCCAACTAATGGCTTTCTTTTCCTATCATCATCAGCACCTTCATTAACTCATTCTTTATACCTTTTCACCTCACCACTGTTATCCCACTGTTAGGACATATCAAGTTCCTTTTTTCCCAAGCAAGACCACCATCCGTTCTCGAAATGCAAAGCCATTTAATTAATCCTTTTTATTATGTCCAATTTGCTGTATGAAAACCTCACAACATCAGACGTGAAGAACAATAACAATCTTCCTAGCAAACTATGTCTTTTTGTCACATATCATACCAAGCGTTTTACATGGATCATCTCATTAATCCTCACAGCAGTTCTTCTCAGGTCCATTTATCATCATCTCCACTGCATAGATGGGAAATCTTCTTGGTAAAATTAAGTAATTCGCTCAAGGTCACCGAGCTTGAAAGGATTCAAATGCAGGCCCTCTGATACCACAGTCTCTCGTCTCAAACAACTGTATTTCACTATAATATCTACTTTTCCTTGTCATTGCCACCTAGTTATCTCTTGGCGGTTGTCATGTTTAAGAATACTGGCAACCAGTTCAGCGTTCCCCTCTCTCTTCCAAATTCTATCATCCCAGCCACATCATGGCCCATGTAGACGACCCCTTCAAGACCCTGGCCTTGCAGTTTAACTACCTCCTCAACTGAAATGAACTTCACTGCCCACCTCACCTAGGTTCTTCCCAAGACCACACCTCAGATCACTGCTCAGCTCTAAATCAGTTTATAAATCTTGACTTCTGATTAGCTCCTCTCCGACCACAGCCAGGAATCATTATGGCCCATGTCTCCCCTATCTCCTACCACAGGCATTCTTCAACCTCATCAAGAATTTTTCCCTTTTCTCCCGTTCAAATCCTCCATTCTCATTCATTTTCAGTTTCCTACAATTCGGTTTCCACTGCTACCATTCAAAGGAAACCACTTTCAATAAGGTCATCAGTGACCTTCTATAACAGACTGGTTATCTATAATGTCTGGCACCTGACCTGCTCTGGATGAACAACATTTCCAGAGTTTAGAATGTAAGTTCAAAAGTGAAAAGTGACTGGAAAAAATAAAAAGACATTTTAGCATCCAAAGTACTGCACATAATATGGGACATATGCTATCCTGGGAAATATACACAGTTGTAAGCTCATTTGTATTACAAACATTTTTTGTATATAAATCCAGAAAGAGCCAAGAACTGTCTGTCACAGCCCATACATCACCATCATGGCATACAATTAATGTGCTCATACCCAGCAGACTAAGTCATTGTGACATGGGTCATTCACAGCCTGGCAGATCTCACTGATACCACATCCTACACCAACTGTACTGTACTTATGACATTGGTGTAATTTTTATTTTCTATTTGGTTTTAACTAGAGAGGTGATGTGGCATAGTGGTTAAGAGCATGATCTCTGGAACCAGACTGCCTGGGCTTGAATCCTGACTCTCCTATTTCCTGAATGTGTGATCTTGGGCAAGTTAACTTCTCTGTGCTTCGGTTTCCTCACATATCAAATGGGATAGCAACACTATCTACATAATTAACCAGTTAACACATTTAAAGTGCTTAGAATAAGACATGGTATACAGGAAACGCTATAAATATCAGCTATCATTAATATTAGATGAGTATTTTTAAAAATCCACTCTTGGATGCTTCTAGCTAAATGGCTACCTTAATTGCTAAGTCCAGAGAGTACTTTTCAGCTTACAACTTACTTGACGCTGTTGACCACTTCCTCCTCCTCAGAACTCTTCATTTGGACTCCAAAGACCATCTTCTCCTGGTTCTCCTCCTATTCTTCTGGCTGCTCTTCCTCAGTCTCCATGGGCTCTTCTTCTCCAATCCCCGCCACCCAAATGTCAACTCTCTTTTCTTTCCACGCTTACTCTCTCCTTGGGTGACTTTATCCACCACACTCATGGCTTAAAACAGCACTTTCTGAACTTCCATCATTTGCATAGCTTCACCATAATTTGTGCCATTTCCACATACCACATGTATTTTTACTCACTTAATATTTCTTTTTTATTGGGTTCACTTGGCCTAAGCGATAATATCCATGATATCACAGGTTTGATGTATAACTTATGTTTTCCATACACATTAGAATAAATTCCTAACTATTAAAAAACTTTCCAGTGTTTATCTATGTACCACTTTAAATTATCTCGTATCGCACTGTAGCAAACAAAGGCTGAGACGTCCAAATGCTGAAGACTCTCAAATCTCTCTGGGCTAGGGTGTGTCTCGTGACTTTCGTGACTTCTAGACCATCCCTGTCAACTGCTATTGGATCTTAAGCAAGATGTCTCACGAGCCTCTCAGATTCACTAAGTTCAAAAACAAACATCTTTTTCCTCAAAAACCAAATAAAACCAAATTCTTTCCTCTTTCTGTATGCTATCAGTTAATTGCTCTACATGCCATCTGGTTACCCAAACTAGAAATCTGGGGATCAATCTAGACTCCTCAGTATCTGTCAACATTCCTATCCAACTGACCACGAAGTCATGTAATCTCTACCCCCTAAGAACTCTAAAATTAGCACACATACACCTCTTCATGCCCAGTGCCACTGCCTTAGTTGTAGCTTCATCTTTTCTCCTCTGAATTAATTTAACAAGCAGTCCTAACTGGTGACCTGCCTTCAATCTTGATATCCTCTAAAACTCTGATCATAACATTTTACTGCTTAAAATTATTCAACACCTTCCCTTCATCTTCAGAATTAAGTCCAAACTTCCTACTATTGCATAGAAGGCCTTTTGTGATCCTGTTCCTGCTTTTATCTCCAGTCACTCCATGAAATCCAACTCAGAAGCCATCATATTCAACTGCTTGTCATTCCTAAACAAACCCTATCCTGCAATCACCTAATGCCTACCAGTCCGTAATAATAAATTCCACGAGCATTTCCTGCTCTTCTCACTACTACCAAGTTTATTTCTGTGCCTCTTCTCTGTAAGCCCAAAGCACCCTGCCCATATCTTTTTTGCAGTAGTTTCCACACTGTTTGGTCATCACAGGTTTATCTCTGTAGGTTCACTCGGGTCCAGAGGGTACACTGTGCCCTACTCACCTTGATTCCCTAGCTCAGTGTTTCCCCTATTTCTTATTCCCATTCCTCAAAGTAGAAAACTTTGCCAAATCCACTTGCCACCTGTACTGTTATTTATTTAATCTTTTTCTTTAGGATAACTCAACTTTTAACTTAGATGTAAATTTATTTTAATAGAAAATTTGATACACCAAGAAATCTTAGATTTGGGAGGACAGAATTTTTTTCCTAACACAAACTAAAATAAAAATGTACTACTAAAATTAAAGTAAGGGACTTCTGATTTCATCAGTTAGCAAGAACTAATGGGGGACTCTATCACTCCAAAACAAAGTGGATCCAAGATTTTAAATTTTTTTAATTTTGCTGAGCTCATAGAAATAGGGAACATGTAAAGTCACCCTTTTCCACCAAAAGCAACAAACCTCTATCTGACAGTCAAAAGCTATAAGCAGTAATGCTAGGAGCAGCAGTAGGACCAGGACACTGAGCCCTGGGCCAGAAGCAAAGCGAGGGAACTGAAAAGTGGTCCATGAAACTCCCTGGCCCCCAACCAAAGCTGACCCAAATCCTATCAGAAGAAAAGCACCCCCAAATCAGACTGTCAAGATTTCCACAGAGAAAGATCAAACAGGAATTCATTATCAATGATCACCAAGAACAGGAAGTGACAATCCACCATGAGGGAGAAAAAACAGAAAAACAAGCAATAAATTTAGACCCCTAAGGACAGGAGAGACTGGGATTGCCAGACACAATCTACAGATTAGCCATGGACTAAAAAAAATGAGCCACCAACATGAGAATATAAAAAATGAATATATTTGGAAAAAAAACAAGTAGAACTTTTAGAAATTAAAAATAGAACTGTCAAAAGTAAAAGAAAAACAATGATGGGTTAAAGAGAAGATTAGGTACAGATGAAGAGAAAAGTGATAAACTAGAAAACGTGCATGATGAAACTATCCAGCACTGTAAATTCTGGTAAAGAGAAAAAGAAATGAAAAACATGAAAGATGAAAAGTACCTTATCTGGGAACAGTCTAATACATATATATCCAGTTAAATTTCCAGAAGGAGAGAATAGATAAAATCAAAGAGAGACAATATTTAAAGAACACAGGGCTCAGAATCTTCTGGATGACATGAAGGACAAAATTCAGAATCAGGGAATAGGTGTATCCAAGAGGATGAATAAAAAGTAATCTCCATTTAAACTTAGAAGTGAAATGATATAACACCAAAGCCAGAAAATCCAATGCAGTCAAAAGAAAAGGAACATTTTCTTCAAGAAGCATAAAGAAAACTGGCAGCAGACTTTGTACTTTATGTAAAAGAATATCTTCACCATGTGGACAGAAAATAAATTATCTACCTAGAACTATATACTCATCAAAATTACCTCTCCAGAACAAGAGTAAAATAAAAATAATTTTAAATAAAAACTGAGTTGTCCACCAAGAGACTTGAACTAACTTCTAAAAGTACCAATTAAAAGACATAAACTGACTGGATTAAAAGAAAAATCCATTAATATGTTCTTTATAAGAGACACCAAAAGTTTAAGGACATAGAAAAAGCGACAGTAAAATGAAGAAAAGGATATTCCAGGTAAATCACCAGCAAAAGAAAGGTGGAAGAGACAAAACTGATCCCAAGACAAAAAGCAAAATTAAGCAAAATTAAAATGGAAAGGATCACGCCATAATAGAAAAGTTCCAATACACTGGGAAAATGATGTTAAACTTGTATATATCTAATCAAATAGTCTCAAAATACATAAAAAGAAAAATTGTTAGAACTACAGTAAGTCTGTTAGAAGGTAACAGCAGGAGACTGCAACTCATCTCTCAACTAATGACAGGTCAAACAAAAATCAATATAGTTTGAACAACATAATTTACAAGCTTGATCTAATGGATACATCACAATCAGAGAATACATACTTTTCACAAGTACACATCCTTTGACTATACAATTAAGAAATGAATAAAAAAAGAAGCATTAATGTAGATACATGTGAAAATTTCAAAACACATTTTAAAGAAAATTTAAAAACACATAAGTCAAAGAAGAAATCAAAACAGAAACTTAAAAATATTTACATGTGAAAGTTAAGGAAAACACTATAAATTAAACCACATTAGATAAAGCAAAAACGAACTTTGAGGAAATTTATAGCCTTACATGCTCATACTAGGAAATAGGAATGGATGAAAATTAATAAATTAAGCACGCAATTTAAGTTAGAAAAATAATATAAGAAAAAGAAAGGAAATAATAAAGAGGGGGAAAAATCAATGAACTAAAACCCCAAAATATAATAGGACTAATTAGGCCAAAAATTAACTCTTTGCCAAGATTAATAAAACAGACAAAGTTTTGGCAAGATTAATCAAGAAAAAAAGAGAAGTCATACACAAATAATATTCAAAATGAGGAAAGGGAACATAACTACAGATAAAACATATTAAAAAGGGAATTAATACCACAAACTTGATGCCAAAAAACTTAAAATTTTTGTTGAAAGCAGATTTCTAAAACTGACCAAAACTGACTAAAAGAAATAGAAAACCTGAAGTCCTATTACTATTCAACTGCTAATTATTACTATATTACTAACAATCTACAATCATTCCACAAAGAAAACATTAGATCCAAATGATCTCACAGGTAAATTCCACCAAACTTTTCAGAAACAAATCACTCCAATCCAAACTCTCCCAGGAAGCAGAAAAAGAGGAACTACTCTAACTGGCATAAGGCTAGAGTAACCTTAAGAGCCAGATCAGACAAGACAATCACTAAAGACAAATGACAGGTAACTTCATTCATAAACACATACAAGAATACTGGATAGATTCCAGTAGCTCATAAGAAGACAATCCATCAATTTGGATTTACCTCAGGAAAAAATGTAAGAGAGAATTAAGAATTTTAAAATGTATATATTGGAATCCATTACATATAACAGATTAAAGGAGAAAAACCACAAGATATTCTCAACAGACACAGAAAAGCATGTGACAAAATTGCAAACAAAGACTTCCTAACTTAATAG
This sequence comes from Equus quagga, assembly GCF_021613505.1. NCBI lineage: Eukaryota > Metazoa > Chordata > Mammalia > Perissodactyla > Equidae > Equus > Equus quagga. The sequence continues at coordinate 6,445,125 of NW_025802777.1, forward strand.
AGAATATTTACAGAAACTCATAACAAACATGATTTTTAATGGGGAAACATTCCCTTTAAAATCCAGATGTCCACTATAATCACTTCTAGTGAACACACTTCCATTGAAAATACATCTAAAAGTGTGCCAGAATATTAGGACAAGAGAAAAATTAAAAGGAAAAATAATTAGAAAGAAAAAACCAAAAGTGTCACTATTTGCAAATGATATTATCCACATAGAAAACCCAAAAGAATTACAGAAAATATATTAGAAATAATAGGAGTTTATCAAGTGGATGGCTAAAGATCAATGGAAAAAATCCATTAAATTTCTGTTTATTAACGATAAACAGTCAGAAAATAGAATCTCAAAATAACAACATTTATAACAGCAAGAAAACATCAGGATCGACATTTAAAAAGTGTTAGATCTGTATGAAGAAAACTACAAAACTATATTAAAAGACATTAAAAACCTAAATAAATGAAAATACATACCATGTTCTCAGACAGGAAGGCTCAAAATCTTAAAGATTTCACTTCTCCCTCAAATTGATTCAATCAATTCCAATTAATTCTCAAAGAGTTTTTCATTTCAGGTGACAAGCTGATTGTTAAAACAAGAACAAAGGTCCAAGAACAGCTGAGACTCAAGTCCTCCCCAGATATCAAGATTTCTGGTAAAGCTATAGCATTAATGATTACAACAGTGTGCTATCAACACAGAGACAGACAAGTGAACAAGTGGCACAGAAAGATGAGCCAGAAACACACCCATGCATATAGAAACTAAACATGTCAAAGAGGTGGTTCAGCAGATTGCTGGTGAACAGAGGGCCAATTCAACACACCACAAATATGGGGACAACTGTCATCACATGGGGGGAAAAATGAAGGCGGATCCCTATCTCACACTGCACACAAAAATCAATACCAAATGGGTTATGAATGTAAATGTGAAAGGCATCATTTTAAATCTTCTCAGAAGAAACAGAGGAGAATGTCTTTATAACCCCAGAGCAGAAATTTCCAATTAGATTACATTAAAATTAAGAACTCTGTTCACCAAATACACCATAAAGCGTGAAAAGACAGGCCACAACTGGAGGAAGATATTTACAATGCATATAATCAATAAAGCATTGGTGTTACCAGTTTACTAGTTTTAAAAGACAACCAACAGAAAAATGGGTAAAAAATATGACCAGATATTTCACAAAAGGGAAACAGATGGTTCATAAACATATAAAGAGATGCTGAAACTCATTAACAATCAAAGAAATGCAAATTAAAACCACAATGACACATTATTTTGTACTCTTCCGATTGGCAGATATTAAGAAGTCTGACAGTAATAAGTGTTGCAGAGGATACAGATCAACTATAACTCTTATAGACTGCTGATCAAAGTATTGACAAACCTGCTAGCCAAAGTAGAAGCTGGTACAACCACTTGGAAAAACAATTTGATATAATTTTGTAAAGTTAAACATTCACACCCCATAACCCAGAAGTTCTACTTCTAGCAAAAAGCTTACCACAGTGGAATTCCAACCTTTTTTTTTTTTAACTCGAAAACCACCAAAAACGCTTTTAAAAATGATATACTCTTCACACTTTAAGATAACATCTAAAAAATTTCAGCCTAAGTTTAAATAGTTACAAAGGATGAATTTCTGGAGTATCACAGTAACATTTTAAAATAAAACTGACATCATTGGTTTAAACTGTCATTATTATAGCAGAGTTGATCAAAAGATAACTATATATACTGGTAATTAAAATAAAAACGAACTTTTATTGGAAATGCAGCTCTTGAAGAGATAAGAAGTACCTGGATTAAAAGAGGTTTTCCTATCACTATACACTGTATTTTAAATTATCCCTTATGTTGTCCTTGGAGAGTTTTTCCACTTGGGGCATTGCCCTTGTAAAATTCCATGTGGGTGAGTGGCATGCCCTCCTTATCTAAGGTGGAAGAGATCCTGTGAAAGGGAAGGTGGGAAAGTAGAACCAGTAGAAAGCCTCTGTCATACGCCTCAGGCATTACCAATTTTAGGAGAGCGTACACATGGAATTTAACGATCTATAAATTGATTCATTAACATCACCTGTGCCCAAGTACGCCTTAGAAAACCTCCAAGACTCCTCCATGGTTCATACACCCCAGTGTGAATATTAGAGAAATTCTTGCAACTGTGTACCAGAAAATACGTACAAGCATCTTCAAAATAGCAAAACCTAGAAATGACCAAAATATCCATCAACAGAAGAATGCATACACTGTGTTATATTCACCCACGGAATACTACACAGCAGTGAAAATTAATGACTTACATCTATACTCAATTACAGTGATGCAGAAACATAACATTGAGAGAAATAAGCAAGCCCCAGAAAACTGTATCCTGTATTCCTTTTTTTAAAGACCCAAAAACAACAGAAACCATACAATACATTGTTAAGGGATGCATACACACCCGATAAAATTATTGTTAAAAAGCAAAGAATGACAGACACAATTCAGGATAGTCACTCTGGAGGTGAGCACATTCAATATTGGTCATTTGGATTCTCAAGGATTAAGTGGTGGATAGATAAGTTTTCATTTTATTGTTTTGCTTCACAACTTGCTTATATGTTACATTTATTTTGAACACACCAAATATTACATTAAAGAAAAAAACGATTTTAAAAAACCACTCATCATATGAAAAAAAGTACGTAATTAAATCTCTTCACCTGCAGCTAGAGAGGTACATATAACATACCATGGAAATTACTATCTTTACACCAACCATAGGAACTGACATACCTTAGGTACAAAACAACTGTTTATTGGAATTAATCTTACGAGGACCAAATGAGATAAAGACGGAGCCAGTTAGCCATGAGAGATGAACCCACAGGCTGACACAGGGTTAGCACAGAAGCCAAAGTGGCTGCAAGCAAATTTAGCCACAAGCTAAAGTTACAAGGAAGCTGGTCAGTGGAGAGACAACAAACATGTAAAAGTCTGATAGCAAAATGTTAGCAAGGATGTGAGGAAACGGTGTCCTCACTCCATACCAATGAGAGTGAAAATTAGTACAACCACCTGGAGAGCTTCTGTGATATTTGGTCAAGTTGAAGATGCACTTATCATACTATGCAGCAATTCATCTACTAGGTGTATTTCCTAGAGAAACTTCCAAATGTGTACACAAGCAAACAAGTACAAAGACGTTTATTGCAGGATTGTTCTTAGAGTGAAAAACCAAAAAACAACTTCAAAGTCCATCAATAAGGAAATGGATAAATTTTGGTATATTCATACAATGGAATTCTATACCAGCAATAAAAATGAACGAACCAATGATAACACCATTATCGAAATTTATTCATATATAAATCTCAAAAATGTGATGCTGATCGAAAAAGGCAAGCGGCAAAAAGACACATATCATTTAATACCATTAAAGTTTAAAACACACAACACTAGATATTGTTTATGGATTCACTGTGATCCAAGTATAAAACATGCAAGAGAATGATAGACACAAACCTGAATACGGTGGCTACCTCTAGAGAAGGAGGGGGAGGAACTGAGAGCACCTCCAATATCTTCAATTTTATCTCATAAAAAAAACAGAGGTTCCGAAGTAAATTTGGCAAAATAATTACATCTGTAAATCTGAGTCATGGGTTGGTTAGATCCCCCTCTGTATCTTATATGTGAAATATTCCAAAAATTAAAAAGGAAAATTAGGCAAGAGTAAGAAAAGAGAGCAAATGAACAGAGACAAGACACCAAAACGCAGCCCTTGAGCGCAGAGCACGAACCTTTGAGCAAGAGCAGCAGCAGTTGGGTCCCTAAAGGGTTTGAAATTTCTCTCTTTGCATCCTTATAAGAAATTCCATTTCCCTTAGGAAAAAACGCAAATTTCCTGCAATAAAAAATGCCCTAACTAGAGCTTAACTATGAGGAAACTATTCCCACGGGAAAAGTAAAATCTCCAAAATGTCTACCTTGCTTCCCGCCAGGATGTAGGGCAGAATCAAAAGAAATAATTTATGTAAACGCCATAAAACACCATATATATTAAGCATTATCACGAACGCCCAGGGTCGGCTAGAATGTATTCGCCCAATTGGCGTGTGCATATATTTTTAGGAGTTCTGCAGTGGAAGGGTTTTGGGCATCTAGGGCGCCTCTGGAAAAGGCACGCCGCACTGGTACCTACGCCTTGGCTCCATTTTTGGCCCTTGTCCCCTCCCTTATTCCGGCCCCAGAAGAGGCTGGCTCAACAAGCCACACCTGACACCGTAGACACTGCGGAGCAGCTGGCCAGACCCGCGGCTGTCCCCGGGTCCTGAAGCGTCGGGGGAGGGAGGATGCTCCGAAGGGGCGCAGGGGAGGGGGGAGCGCTGGGTTGATTTCCCCCCCTCCTGGTCCCCTCCTTGGGGAGCCGCCGGCCCCGACTCGGCTGCCATGCTCACCAAAACAGGTGGCGCAGACGTAGGAAACACAAGACACAGAGGACCGGGCGCGCACGAACATTCACGAACACTCGCGAACGAAAACCCGCACCACCGAGATCACGCACTCCACAGGACCCAAGCGCGGCAGGCGCGCGGGGACACGCGAGGACGCACACCGGGGGGGGCGATGCTCCAGGCGGGGGTCACGACTGCAGGAGGCGCGGCCATGCGCGCGGGGGACGCACACTCCCCCGAAGGGGCAGTGACACAAAGGGGGGGGCCACCCACGCAGCCTGGGGCGCCGCCGCCGGGAAGAACCGGCGCACACAAAAAGGGGCCAGGAGAGGACACACGGGCTGGGGGACCTCACGCCTAGCAGGGGCGTCACGTCGCTCGGACCCGGGAGAAGATGCGCGGGCGGCAGGGAGATGCGCACACAAAGGGGCCACATCCACCGTCGCCCGCACAGACCCCCGGAGGGGCCCAGGCTTGCAGAAGGGGGACCCCAGTCAAAGAGGACACACCCACTGGGGCAGACAAAGGCGGCCACACCCCCAGCGCACCGGCAGCCCGACCCACGCAGACACACCGCGGGCACCACAGCGAGCGACGCGGGGCGACGCGCACACACCCACACTCACCACACACCCACGGAGGGGGTGTGGAGGGCCCCGCTCCCCGGGCATCTCGGCTGCAGCGCGACAAGGAGACACATCCGGGAGCCCTGCCGCGCGCCAGGTGTGCACTCACCGGGGCCCGCCGCCCGCGAGCCTCGGACGCGGCCAGCCGCCGCCGCCTCGGGCCCTCCACGTCAGACAGACGGCGGCCGGGAGCTGGCGGCGGCGCGGGCGGCCGGCGCGTCACGTGGGCTGGCGCACATGCGCGGTGGCGCCGCCCCGCCCACCTCCGCGGCGGCGAGCGGAGCGATCCAGCGGGGACCCCGCGCTCGCGCGCTCCGGTCCGACGAGAGGCGCGGTGCGCCTGCGCCTGGGTGGGTGTGTCGGTGGGTGGGTGCCTTCGCTACTCGGACTTTCCATCGGTTTTTTTTTTGTCTCTCGCCCCCCTGCGGCTCGCCCCTTGGCACTTGCGCAGGGGACTCAGCGCGGAGGTGGCAGAGCGGGCGGGAGGGGCCCCACTGGGCGCATGAGGGACACAAGGTCGAGGGTCTCCTATCCTCCTAATGGGAAACAGAAGCCCCCACGAGAGGGCAGGGTCGGGTCCCCGGCGTCGCAGCCCAGGCCGGGATAGGCCGCGCCAGCCTCCGCCCTGCCCTTCCCTTCCCGAAGGGAGGCGAAGCTTGCGGGGCAGGAGCGGCGTCTGTCCCTCCGTTGCTCTCCCCTGCCGTCCCCTCCCCTCCGCTGCAGGGTGCTCGCTCCGCCCTGTGTGCCCCTGTGCGCGCGCAGGGGGGTTTGCGCGTGCACGCGAGGCGTGGGGTCTGGTGGGCAAGCGGGGGTGTGTCAGAGGTGTGTGCGCAGGATGACAGTTTGCAGTGCTTTAGTCCGGGAAAAACACTGCAGGGGCTGTGCCCATGGCAGAGCGATGAGGTTAAAACAGACCAATGGTGACGGGGAGGAAATCACTCACGGGCCATTGTGTTTCTTTTCCACAGATTGTCTAAAGCCACCGGGAAAATGGTGGAAAATTCACCGTCGCCATTGCCAGAAAGAGCGATTTATGGCTTTGTCCTTTTCTTAAGCTCCCAGTTTGGCTTCAGTAAGTACTTTGCTGAGAGATGGCCAGGGCCTTTTCCTGGTGTTCCAGGACAAGGAAATTACTGCGTTTGTTGTCAGAACGTGCGCACATGAACTGTGGTTCTTTCTACCTATGTCTCTTTTTAAGAAGACCTGAAGGGAACCTAGGTTTGTTCGGAGGTTTTTATGTGCCAGACACTAGCCTAAAAGATTTAGTCTCAACAAAATATTTATACAGCAGCAGAGAGGATTGCAAAGTGAATAAAACCTGGTCCCTGTGGTCATGGTCTTGTGGGCAAGACCGACAAGTAAATCTGCGATTAACACTCAGTGTGATAAGTGCCATGGGAGCCCAGGGGAGAGACGTGAAATCAAACTGGGAAATCAGAGACAGCTTTTTCCCCCAACAGTAAGAAGTGGGGAGGCCTTGAATGAGGGGTTTGGATGTGAGTAAGTTGGTGTGGCTCCAGTGCAGCCTGTAGGAGCTGGAGAGTGAAGGGAGTTAGGCTGGAGAAGTCAGCTGCCCTATACATCCCAGATCTTGCTCAGTCTCCATAAGATCCCATTTTACAGATGAGGCAACTGATGCTCACTGAGACACTAAGATGCCCAAAGACAAACAGCAGGCCCCACGTCTCTGCTGAAAGGGATTTGAGAATTAGGAGGGAAACAAAAGGGAGAATATTAGGTGCCCACCATCCAACTTTGTGGAATTTTGTGGAAACTGGGGAGGTGGGGGAGTGGGAGTGCTTCTGAACCCTAAGTGCATCAGTATAGCCAACCAAGCTGTTGGCTAGGGGAGTCTATGGAGTGAAGAAGTTATAGCTTGAGTTCAAATCCTGACTCCCCCACAGATTCCCTCTGTGATCTGGGACCATTTACTTAACCTCTTCGAGCCTTCAGGTTCTTCATCTGTAAAAGGGTGGTGATGATGTTTATTGAATGCTTATTATGCATAAGACAGTCTTGTAGGGTAGATAGTCTTATTTTTGTCCCCATTTTACAGATGACAATACTGAGGTACACAGGGTTTAAGGAACGTGTCCAAGGTCACACAGCCAGTAAGTGATGGAGCTAGAATTTGAACCCAGACAGTGGGTTGACTTCGCTCTGCTGCCTCTTATGACTGTTGTGAGGATTAATTGGAGTAATTTATGCAAAGCCCTGAAAACAATGCATGGGAACAATAGTACTTAATAAGTGTTAGCTGCTGTTATTGTTATCATCAACATCACCATTTTTGTCAACCCTTGTTTTAGAGAGTATGAAGGATTAGAAACTGTACAAATAAATCAAAGTAATGACTTTAAGACTTAAATCCAGTAATACCCACAGCCGAAACTTAATTCAACAAATTTTTTAGTGCTCACCACATGCCAGGCACTGTGAGAGGCAAAGGAGGAGCAAAATAGCCCAAAATTTCCTGCTTTCATAGAGTTTCCATTCTCATGGGGGGAGCTAGCCAATGGACAAGTTAAATATGTCACACATATACAACGTGAGATGATAACATGTACCATGGGAGAAATTAAGCAAGAATGGAGAATAAGGAGTGGGAAGAGGTTGCTGTTTTAAATACAGCGGTCTGGAATTTCCAGTGCCTCGCTGAGAGGTGAGATTTGAGCACAGACGTGAAAAGTGCAAGTTAGCCATATGGTGATCTGGGAAAAGAGCCTCCCAGACAGAGATAGCCAGTACAGAAGCCGTTAGGAAGAAGCATGCCTGTAGGTTCAAGAAACATGTCAGTGGATGTCAGTAAGGTTGAAGCCTGAGAAAGTGAGGCAGAAAGTAATAGGAGGGAGGAGGTCAGAGGCCAGTACCCAACAGTTATGATAAAACTAGTGGTGGGTGCAGGGGGCTTACATGACTCCCTCTTTACATTGAAATATTTACTGAATTAAAAGCAAGGTAATTATCTTAGTCTGCTCAGGCTGCAATAACAAAATACCATAGACTGGGTGGCTTATACAATATAGATTTATTTCTCACAGTTCTGGAAGCTGGGAAGTGGAAGATGAGAGTGCCAGCATGATGGGGTTCTGGTGAAGGCCCTCTTCTGGCTTGTAGACAGCCAACTTCTTGCTGCGTTCTCCCATAGTGGGGAGAGAGCGTGAGCAAGCTCTGGTCTCTTCCTTTTCTTGTAAGGATACTGATCCCATCATGGGGGCCCCACCTTCATGACCTCTTCTAAACCCAACTACCTCCCAAAGGCCCCAACTCCAAATAGCATCAATTAGGGCTTCAACATATGAATTTGAGGGGGACACAAACATGCTGTCCATAACAGGAATTGCAGATTGTGAAAATAGCTTTGAAGAACATAAAGGGAAATGATTGGGAGTAATGAGGGTGTGGTGGGTGGGATACAGCCGTAATAGCAAGTGATGGGGAAAACCTCTTTTAAGGAGGTGACATCTGAGCTAAGACATGAAGGAAGAGAAGGAAGCATCCATTGAAAGAGCCAAGGGAAGAACATTCCAGGCAGACAGAGCTCACTACAAGTGCAGTGGCCCTGAGACAGTGTGGCTGGACTGGAGTGTAGTGCCTGAGAACACTGGAGAGCTAGGCAGGAGCCACATCATTTAAGTCCTGGCCATCCCTGGGTAAGGAGTTTGGATTTTATTCCCAGGGCACTGAAGGATTTAAAAGACAAGTGTTATGGTCAAATTTATATTTTTGGAAGGTCACTCAATATTCTGTGGAGAATGACTGCTCAAGTGTTTTCTTTCTTCAGGGTTGAAATTACTAGACACTCACTCTGAAAACTCCCATAACTCATTCATCTGCTCTTGCCACCGAATCTCGTGGGGCTTCTTACTGCCTTGGCTAACCTCCTACTCATCCTTTAGGCCCCAGTTTTCCTCCAGGAAATCTTTCCTGACCATTAACATTGCCTGCATCACCAGCAGTGGTGCTCCTATATCATCTTTTGTTAGTCACTCATTAGCACTTCTCCTAGTGTACTGAAAATAGCAATCTACTCCTCTCTCTTCCTCACAAGATTTTAAGCTCAGGAACGACAGAAGCCATCTCTTTTGGATTCACTGTTGTGTCTCATGCTTCTGACATATAGAATTCTGTAATACATATGTGTTGAGAAAAATGTTAATCCTTCATCATCATCGATATAGGTAGTTTGAAATTTGTGTCTGCCACTTACCCATGGCAGATATTTCTAAGAGTCCGTTTCCTCCTCTGTAAAAATGACATAATACTTCATAGGATTGTTTTGAGGATTAAATGAAATAATGCATGTAAAATGCTTGGAAGTGTGCTTACCCCACAGTGAGCGGTCAGAGGTTAGCTGTTTTTACCACGTAGGGACAACAGTAAAGGATGCCCCAGAAAGTTGGATTGAAGGAAATAAGATTGTGCTCTGGGAGATAAGGCGGCAGCCCAACATGTGGATCAGGACAGGACTGTAAGCAACTAAATGTCTGTAATTATTTCAACCCTGTGGGATGAAGCATTAAATTCCTTGTATGCATAAAGAAAATTGCTTGGTGCTATCAGGATTACAATTGCTAAGGCACAATTTCTGCCTTTCAGTTGCTTAAAATCCAGTGTGAGTTAAAACTTGTTTTAAAAAATGACTAATGGAGGAAAAGGGGAGTGCTGTTTAATGGATATGGAGTTTCAGATTTGCAAGATGAAAAAATCCTGAAGATTTGTGTCACAGCAGTGCAAATATACTTAATACAACTGAACTGTACACTTAAAAAAGGTTAAATTTTATATTTTTTAACCACAATAAAGAGATTACTAATATAAAATAATTATAATAAGTATTGCAAGGATGATAGAAATAAGGAGCTAGAAGAACTGAAAGGAGGGAAAAATCACTTCTGAGTGAAGCAGGGAAGCTCCAGAGGACCCTTTCTGTTTTATCTGAGCCATCCTAGATGAGATGCATGCCTTACTGACTTTTTTCTTTTTTTCTTTTCCCCTCTTCTATAGTACTATATCTCGTGTGGGCATTTGTTCCTGAATCTTGGCTAAACTCCCTAGGCTTAACCTATTGGCCTCAAAAGTAAGTTGAACGTATTTCTTAAATAAAATAAGAATATATTAATGCTGCTTTGAATGATCAGATATTTCCTAAAGACTACCCAAATTTTCAATGTTTATTCTTTTAAGATCCATAAATAACCATTTAGAAATTCAAAGCTTTTTAAAGATCATTATTGGTGCGCCTCCTAATTAAAGATGGTGGGGTGAACACACATCTTTATCTCCATTTCCTCCCAACATCCTGCTAAAATGATACCGTAGAAAAAAATGTAAGGCGTAAACCCACGGGAACAAATAACGGAAAAGTAGATAAGAAGTATCAACAGCATTTTGGGAAGTGGATTGCAGGCGGGTGAGAGGTGACTGACTTAGTTCCCTCTTCTTCCACATTGCTAAAGGAGGGAAGCCAGCAAGAATGTTTGTGCCCTGGAACTCAGAAAGGCTCAGACACTGGAGGTACAGGCACCTCTTTAACACAGTAGTTCTGGGTTGGGCTGAAAACAGTGCTTAAAGAGCATTAGACCTCCAGTCCCCTTCCTCGGCCCTCAAAACTGAAGACCAACCCTCCCCTAGAAGACAGGAGTGTTGCTCTCTGAAAAGGTTGAATGAGGCTCTGGGCTGGGGACGCTCCGTCGAACTGAATGTGGAGATGAGGCTACTACCGAAAACAGAAGTGTGAATCTGCTCAGTGATGGGATTCCCCCCACGCACCTTTCCTCATTGGGATCTCAGGCTTCTGATTGGCAGGCTTATACCACTCTACTTCTCCCAACAAAGAGGGTAGGGTGCTCCCTGAGGAAGTCACCCAGCTCAGGAGAAAAGATCTCTAATTTCTGACATCTGGACATCCTCCAGTGAATGGCCGGGTCTCCTACGGTGGAGCTCACCAGTTGGCCATCCTGCCCACGTGTACATAATGCTTCCAGTTAGCTTCTTATTACTTCATTTTTAAAATATGAATGGACAGCTGTAACTTACCAGACATTAAAAAAACCCTCTAAAATGGAATATAAAAGAGAAAAGCAAAAAAGGGAACTTGAAGGAAATGAAGATAATGCAAGGAACAGAAGAAAATTTTAAAATAACAAAATACTCAAAGATAATAAAAGATTATAACTATGAAACAACAGAATGCTATAAAAAGGGGAATGTTCAGGGAATTACTGTATTTGGAAATTATAAATATGATGGCGAAAATTAAAATTTTAATGAAAGGTTAGAAGATAAACTAAAAGGTAATCTCCAGAAAGTAGAAGAGAACACAGCAAAGTGGCAAATAGAGAAGAGATGAGGAAAGTATAACGGCAAAAAAGCTATCTCTTGGAAGTTCCGGAAAGAGAAAACAGTAGGGAGGAAATTATTAAGGAAACAATGCACCCGGTAAAACATCCAGGACAGAGCACGTGATGTGCTGAACCATATTGAGAGGATAGGAGATAGAGTCCTATCAGAGAACTTGAGGATTCAGTATTGATAGGTACATGGGATACCAAGCAAAGAGACAAAAAGATGTAACTACTAAATCCAGGAAAAACAAAATATTGTACAAGGAAACATAATAATACACTAAGGTGCTCAGTTGCAAACATCATTTATATAGTCACAATAATTTTTTTTAAAGATTGACACCTGAGCTAATATCTGTTGCCAATCTCTTTTTCTTCTTCTTCTTCTTCTTCTTCTCCCCAAAGCCCCCCAGTACATAGTTGTATATGCTAGTTGTAGGTCCTTCTAGTTGTGCTCTGTGGGACGCTGCCTCAGCATGGCTTGATGAGCGGTGCCACGTCTGCACCCAGGATCCGAACCAGGGAAACCCCGGGCCACCGAAGCTGGAGCGCCATGTCAACCACTTGGCCACGGGAGCGGCCCCATAGTCACAATAATTTTTAAAAACTGCTCATGTGGGGGCTGGCCCAGTGGTGCAGTGGTTGGGTTCACACGTTCCACTTTGCCAGCCCAGAGTTCACTGGTGTGGATTCCAGGTGTGGACCCACGTACCGCTTGTCAAGCCATGCTGTGGCTGGTGTCCCACACATAAAGTAGAGGAAGATGGGCATGGATGTTAGCTCGGACCATCTTCCTCAGCAAAAAGAGGAGGATTGGTGGCAGATTAGCCCAGGGCTAATCTTCCTCAAAAAAACTGCTGACATGATCAGAAATTGTGATGTAAGTATAGTAGGAGGATAGGGAGGAAGGTGAGAGGGCAGGGTGCAAAAGAGCTAATTTCCTCATCTCCGTCTTAGGTAGTCCAGAGAAAATGTCTGAAATTGAAAAAAATCAAGAGATAATAATGAGTACCTTGTGTAGAAATGTGTAAGTAAATACCAGAAGAAACAGCTCAGATGCTAAAAGTGTTCCCTTTTGGAGAGTAAGACTCTGGGGTCAGGATGGGTGTGATTACAGGATTCCAGCTTTTCATTATAGGCCTTGTAGAATTATTTGACTGCCTTTTATATGCATGTATTCCTTCAATAAAAATTAAAATTAAATTTTCACAGTATGTTAACTTGGTGATGGACTCAAGAATTCAGCTCTTTGGGAAGTCTGTTACCTGCTTTAATATTCTCTTCTGCAGATACTGGGCGGTCGCATTGCCTGTCTACCTCCTCATTACTATAGTAATCGGTTATATACTCTTATTTGGAATAAACATGATGAGTACCTCTCCACTCGACTCCATTCATACAATCACAGGTAAATGGTATTAAAGAAACTGCTGGGGGATGGAGGATGGGGTGTCAACACTTTTATCAAGCAAAACAAGGGCCAGCCCCGTGGCCAAATAGTTAAGTTCACATGCTGTGCTTCAGTAGCCCAGGGTTTTGCTGGTTTGGATCCTAGGCGTGGACATGGCACCATTCATCAGGCCACGCTGAGGCAGCATCCCATGCACTACAACTAGAAGGACCCACAACTAATAATATACAGCTATGTACTGCGGGGATTTGGGGAGAAAAAGCAGAAAAAAAAAATCTTATTAAAAAAAAAACAGCCAAGAATATGCTGCACTAGGTGACACACACTGGCACAATAAAAAGAACCTAGGAGAAAGAAATACAAAGTTATATCAGAGGAAGTGTTTACATGGCAGAAATAAGTTCTGATGAATATGCTGTTTGCAGCACTAGTTAACAGGTGTATTTTTCCATAAAAACCACAAGCATATAATATGTTCTTCAGCAACTTTGCCTGAGAAAAACTTTTTATCCTAAACAGGCAGTGTTGATCAAGGAATGGCCAATAGGTCCATGCAGAGCTTGTCCAGAAGAGGGATTTCGAGGGGAGGGGAGATGTCATCCTCAGGGTCACTGTACGCCTGACCCCAATTAAGTGAATAGAAGAGCCACAGCATGTTTTTGTAGTTTTCTATTTTTTAAGTTCTTTTACTTCAAGTCTAAAGATTAAAATAAATTAGATTCCTGAGCTTGCTTAGATTCTAGGAAGCAAAGTACTTTTTAAGTTCCCTGATATGATTTTTTAACTTTTCAAAGCCTCTTTTTGTCAGCCTATACGATGTATTTTGAAAATCAATTATAGTATTTTTATATTTCTTCTCTGATAGCCTTCTGTATTCCCTGCATTCTTGACTGGAATTACAGCAAATAGACAGTTTGTGCAAAGAGGGAAAATTGTTAGGTTTGCATGAATGATTGTACCAAATGATGTAATAGTTTTGGGGTGTTGATTTAAATATGTTTCCTAAGCCTGGGTAGCCTTACCTACCTATGGTCAAATGGCAAATGGGACTTTAATCATCATTGTATAGTTGAATGAAATATTAGTTCCTTAACCAAATTAGAGATGCAAAAAGTACTTTGCTGATTTTTATTTTAATTGGGACATTTCTTCTAAAGAGAGAATATAAGTAGTCTTTTAATTATGTTAAACGTGGTATTTGTCGTTGTCCAGACATCAGCCTCGTAAACTATGTGGTGGGTCTCTATAACCCACAGAGACTAGAGAAGAAATTGCTTGGGTAACTGAGCCCTTTTTCCTCTCCTTGCAGATAACTATGCGAAAAATCAGCAGCAGAAGAAATACCAAGAAGAGGCCATCCCAGCGTTAAGAGATATTCCTATTAGTGAAGTAAACCAAATGTTCTTTCTTGCAGCCAAAGAACTTACACCCAAAAACTGAGTTGTGTGTAGACTAGCAGCACACATTTATTATACGTTTTGATGTAATAATTTTGACCATAATTATTTTGACTACCTCTCTTATTAATCCCTGGTGTTGAAATATAAAAAGATGTAAGTTGAACTTCTCTTAGGTTAAGTTTCATTAGTATTTAAGTATTCTCAAATATAAGTTATTAAGGAGAGAATAAATAAAATACTGCATTACCATATAGCAGACTTTTTGAAAAATAAGTGTCAGAAGCAGCAGCAAGAAGTCCCAACAGAGAGACATTAACGTTGTAATTTTCAGGGGCAATTGTGTCCTCCCTACTGTTTGTTCTCAGAGGCCCAGAATTCAAACTCTTGGATTTGGGAGAAGGGTATGTTTAATGTGCGTGTCCTTGCCACCAGTTTCATGTCTAAGACACAAACAAATATTTATTGAGTACTTACTGCGTACCAGGCACTGAGGATGTAGCAATGATAAGATTCTCTCTCAAAGAGCCCACGTTTTAGAGACAGATTGAGAAAGACTAAGCAAATAAACAAGAAAATAGTATTTGCTGGGTGCTATGCAAAGTTAAGATAGTATAATATTCTAGAATGTAAAGTGGTGACTGCTGTAGATCGGATGGTCAAGGAAGGCGGCTCAGAGAGGCAGCTGAGGTTGAGATTTGATTAGCAAAACCGGAGCCTGTTGTATAAAGATTGGAGGGGGAGGGAGAGCTTCCAAGCATGAAGCAGCTAGGGCACACCCTCGGTGGGAAGGAGCTTGGTGTGTCCTCAAGACAGCAGGCCAGCGGGGGGCCTAGAGCACACTGTGTGTCCGTGTGTGGGTGTGGTCTGGGGTGAGCCTGGAGAGACCCAGCCCCAGCCGTGAAGGGCTTTGTAGGCCAGTGTAGGAAGTCTGGATTCAAGTGTCAGTGTGATGAGCTTGAGGCTCTCCAGATACTCAGCTCTTGGGAGGTTTTAGGGAAAGGTGTGACATGGCCTGATTTATCTTTTTAAAAAGCCACTGACGGGGCCGGCTCTGTGGCCGAGTGGTTAAGTTTGCGCGCTCCGCTGCGGGGGCCCAGGGTTCGGATCCTGGGCGCAGACATGGCACCGCTGGTCAGGCCACGTTGAGGCAGCGTCCCACATCCCACAACTAGAAGGACCGGCAACTAAGATATGCAACTGTGTACCGGGGGGGTTGGGGGAGAAAAAGCAGGAAAAAAAAAAAAAAAATTGGGAAAAGTTGTTAGCCCCGGGGCCAAACCCTAAAAAAAAAAAAAAAGCCACTGACAGTGTGTGAAGAATGGATTGGGGAGGGGGAGTTGAGGATGGGGCAAGAGTGGAAGTAAGGAGACCAGTCTGGAGAGTCTCGCATTAGTCCAGGCAGGAAGGCTTGCTGCTTAGAGCGGAGGGAGCAGTGGAGCTGGGGAGGAGCGGGGTGGCTTTGCAGCATCTGCGGGGACACAGCTGACCGACTGGCTGCATGGATCCGACTGTGCAGGCTAGGCAGACTACTGAGAGAAGCTGTGATCAAGGGTCATTCCTAGGTTTGATGGCTATGCCTTTTACTGAGTCAGGCAGTATTGGGGGAGGCACTTGAGGGGGCTGGAGGATTTGGAATATGAATTAGTTTGAGTGACACCACCTTATTAATATCTGGATGTATCTCATATAAGATTAAGAAGCTTAGATAGAAATAGGTTTTAAAGAGCAAACATATATAACTTAGCAAGAGTAAACACAGTTGGCCAGTGGGACCAAATCTAAGCTCGTCTAGCACTCAAGGCCTTCTAACTTTTGACACCCAAAATCTCTACCCAGGAGTGGAGCCGTGTTTTAACTTATGTAAATTTAACCATACCTGCTGTAAAAAAAGAAAAAGTGAAACTAATAATTGTAAATAGTTGGGAAAACTAGGACTTGCATTTCAGTACCCGTATCCCTGCCTAGTAAGCATGCGATGGATAACATGAATCTGCTATTCCTGTTCCCTAGTTTGTCCTAGTTCCTGTTTTTTCATAGCAAGAGCATGGCACGTCACCACATTTAAGAGCAGTTTGAGGGGACCAGCCAACTCCATCAAGGGTAGACGGGTAAATAAATTGTGGTCTGTTTATACAATGGAAAACCACACAGCCATATGCCAACAAGAATGAATTTCTGCTCCACCTAAAAACATGAATGAATATCACAGACATAACGTTGGGCAAAAAAAAGCCAGACATAAAAGAATATATACTGTATGATTCCATTTACATGAAGTTCAAAATCAGGAAAGACCAGTCTATGGTGATAAATATTGGAATAGTGGTATTAACCAAGAGGCAGCAGGAAGGAGCCTGCTGGTGCAGTGGAAACACCCTACATCTTGATCTGGGTGGTGATTACCTGGATATAATATGTTTAAAAAAAACTCAGAGTTATGGGGCCCGGCCCCATAGCCTGGTGATTAAGTTCAGTGCACTCTACTTCATCAGCCCAGGTTCAAGGGTTGGATCTCCAGTGGGGACCTACACCACTCATCAGACATGCTGTAGCGTCATCCCACATACAAAATAGAGGAAGACTGGCACAGATGTTAGCTCAGGGCTAATCTTCCTCACCAAAAAAAAAAAAAATCAGTTAAATCATTTAGATTGGTGCTCTTGATGTAAGTTATACATCAGTGAAAAGGAAAAGAACTGCCTGTACCCCACCCCCAGAAATTTTGATTCGCTCGTCTGGAGTGGGGTCCAGGCGAGAGAATTTTTAATGTCTCCCTGACACACAACACGCAACCAGGTTGAGAACTTCTGCCTTAATCGACTGGACTTAACTGAGTCTGTGGTCACCTAGGGGAGTGGATGTTCACTTTGGAAGAGAAGGTCGCCATTGTCAGCGCTGTTCTCTTCCCACTTTTGCAAGACTCCTGCCCAGGTCAGCATTCTTCCTTTGCATTCCCCTAGGGCCAGTCATGGGCCCAAGAAGGTTTTGAAATGGGTCAGAAAAGGACCTTAATTAACTCCAGCACTGCACTGCACTCGAAACCTCAAATTAATGTTTCACTGTGCTTCCCGGCCATGTTGTCGTGATAGCTCATGAAAGGTGATGCCAATGTATTTCAGACTATGGGCTGCAATTCTTTTGAGGGTCGTGATCAGTTTAGTGTAGCGATTCTCACCTTTTTTTTTTTAATAAATCTCAGGACTCCTTTATACTCATAAAGAGTGAGAGCCTGAAAGAGCTTTTGTGTATGCAAGTTATATTTAGAAATTAAAACAGAAAATTTTACTTTATTTGTTTATAAATAATAAGCCCATTACATTGTAATATATTTAAGGTATTCTATGAAAAATAACTATAGTTTTCAGAACAAATTTAGCAAGATGAGTAGAATTGTTTTACATTTTTGCAAATCTCTTAAACATCTGGCTTAATGGAAGACAGCTGCATTCTCATATTTGCTTCATTCAGTCTGTTCTAAAACCACACGTCACAAAGCCTCTGGAAAGCTCCACTGCATACTCATGAGAGAATGAGAGTGAAAAAGACAAATAGCATCTCAGTGTTATAGTGAAAATGGTTTTGACCTCACAGACCCCCAGAAACAGGGTCTCCAGACCCCACTTTGAGAACCACCGGCTCGTGGGCCTCAACTAGCATGTGTGTATGTGTGTGTGTGAACTGAGCAGAACACAGTATACAGAAGGCATTGCGCTCGGTAAGGGTAAATACCTTCATTAAACACCCCCGGTGGCCACCTCAGATCCTCTCTGTTCCACCTCTTATTTGACCAAGTCCACACAGGCGCCACTTGCCAGTGCACCTCGGGAGGAGGGGGAGTCAACACCCATAGGACACCCTGGAGCCCAGTGTGGGCCAGGCACCAGTCCCCCAAGGAGGTGGTTGTGAGCATCATTTCCTAAGCTGCTCAGGCGGTCCTGTGAGACAGCTCGGTCACCATGGCAATAGTGAACTCCATAACGCACGCCTGCGTTGGCTCATCTGTCTTCTCTGTTTTATTCCTCTTGCTTCCCGCTCCTGCTCCCTGGTGTCATTTTCCAAATAAACTGCCTACGCACGAGGCTTTGTCGCAGGCCCTGCTTCCGGGGGAACCCAGGCTGAGAGGTTTTTATTTTGTACGTTGTATTTCGATTACAGGGCCACGATGTAACTGCATTTCCCTACTGCATGTCATAAATTAAGAAAAAAGTTTGAAAGACACTGTGTTTTGCAATAAGCCCAAATAATAGCATGAAATACTCCAAATGAAAAACGTCAGTAATATAAAAATGTTCCAGTTTTAACAAAACCTCCAGTAATGAGATTTTCAGTGAGAATTAAAAGTCTGAATATGAAATCACCTATGTGAAAAGCCTACAGAATTCAGACCCAGAATTCTGCCCTCCTTGATTTCTTGACCTGCCCGGTTTTAGTCAGAAGGATCTCAATCAAGTGCCTGGGCTTCCTTGAGAATAGGTGCCACTCCTTAAGCAAATTGATCCAACCCAAACTTTCTTGTATGTCCCACTTTTTTACAGAGTCGTCGGACACACAGTCATATTGTCAGCCCCACACCCGTGGAACCTAGAAAAGCCAACTAAATCAATTGCTACAGCCATTGCCCCAGAACCCAGAACACTGGACAGTACAGACCCCCTACCAGCCAGTCACCGCAGTGCAGACTGGATGGAACGTGGGGAAAGGGAGGCAGAAAACGGAAGATCCAGAGGAAAGAGGTTCTGCCGGATTTGTCTTCACAGGATCAGGTCGGGCTGGGGCATTTGTCAAGGTTCTCAGTCCCTCAGTGTAAAACTCAGTGGGGTTAACTGTGGAACCATGTACTACTTCGGAATGGGTACAAATTGACTTAGCCACCTTTTCTATTCTGGATAGTCTAAGTCAAAACACGACAAAGGTTCATTTTTCAAAGAACAGGACTCCGAGTTAGCCACTAATCTGAACGTGGCCACATAGATAAGGACAGCTGATGTCTCAGTGCTCACCTGTATGGACTCATGACCAAGGACCAAATGTTCCCTCCCTCCCCCTCCATGCCTCATCACCACGTAAGTCCCCCTGTGCCAGAGATGTGATGGAAACCTCAGAGGCCAAAGGAGCCATAGAGTCAGAAACGATGGCGTGATAGAAAATACAGTCGTAACTCTTGAACAAATGTGTTTGTGGGCCAAGATTTATAGCTCTTTCACACGATACAGGAGAAAACCCCCTCCAAAAACTCAATATCCGTCTCAGGCTATTTCTGCAAATCCAGAGTGTCCAATCTCTGCTTGTGTAGGTCACAGTCACAAAGGGTCACGTGGCCAGGGCTGGATGACACCAGCCAAAGCCTCACGGTGATTGAAATGTCACACTCGAATCACGCCATAGTCGGCCAGCACAGCCCACTTGTGTCATCAAGCTTGTTTATGCGGCCCCCGCTCACTAGAAGCAGCTGTGAGTCAGCCTGCATCAGCTGCCGCAGCTGCCCCATCCTGTTCCCACTGGTTTCCAGCACCCCGTCTTTTGACTGTTCTCAGGTAATGTGCCATGAGTTGGCATGCTCTGGGGAAAGCACAGTCACTCCTCATCACCATTCTGTGAAGGACAAGCACCCGACAGGAATTAAAATGCAGTGTCCGCTTTATTACAGATGGAGCCAGATTTTCAAGTGCTGCATAAACATGAAGCCAAAAGCACGCCTTCTTCCTTAAATCTGATGTGAGGAGGGCTGGGCCTGCAGATCTAGAGACTTGACCCAACCCTCTGCAACCTGGGAGGTCCAGGCAGATGGCAGACAATTCGGGCGCAGTCCCCTCTGCCCATTTCCACCCATTAGAGAAGTCACACTGCTTCCTGTGAGTGTTAGGGAGTATGGGGTAGAGAGAATGGCGGGAGAGTCTTCCCCAGTCCTTCCCCAAGAAGGCAGAAGTGTTTCCATCTCTGAGGCAGAAACAGGAGAAAGACAATGGTTCCCGCACCCTGGCCACTTAGGTTGTCTCCTGTTTTCTCCTATTTTCAAATAACACAATGGACATCTTTGTCGATAAACTTTGTGAAATTGTGTCTTTGGGCTAGGTTCTTGTCACTGGAATTATTACAAGGTCAAAGGGCTTGAACATTTTTAAGACACTTAATATGTGATGTCAGACTGATCTTCAAAAAGGTTATATCAATTAACCCACTCCCTATAGCTCACTAACATTGGGTACTACCCTTATACTGGTGTGATGGTTAATTTCATGTCAACCTGACTGGGCTAAGGGATGCCCAGACAGCTGGTAAAACATTATTTCCGGGTGTGCCTGTTTCCAGAAGAGAGTAGCATTTGAATCAGTAGATTGGGTAAAGAAGATTCTCCCTCCCCAGTGTGGGTGGGCATCCAGCCCCTTGAGGGCCCCGAATAGAACGAACGTTCTCTCTCTTCTTGAACTAGGACATCCATCTTCTGCCCTCGGCCGTCGGAGTTCCTGGCTCTCAGGCCTTTGGACTCTGACTGAATTATACCATCCGCTGTCCTGGGTTTCCAGCTTGGGACAATAGATCATGGCTATCTCAGCCTCCGTAATCACATGAGCCAATTCCCATAATAAATCTCCTCATATATCTATATATCCTACTGGTTTTGTTTCTCTGGGGAACCCTAAACGATACAGCTGGATATGAAGTGTTCCTTACACTGGGAGTATGTGAAAGTCACAGTGTTCCATTTTTCTAGATGTTACTAAATAGGTTTTGATTTCCCACTATCCATGTTGACAAGAATTTCACAATCGTTTTTGGGGAGGGAGGTTTCCTCAGCCTCCCAGGGGCTGTTGATGCTTATTCTAGCCAAGAAAATGGGAAAGAATACTGGCTGTCAGTCCGCAGTGTTTGCTGCTGCTGCCATTGTGCCTTTTCCAGGCCCATATGGTCCAATGTTCCACATCTTCCCCTTCCCCCACAGACTGCCACAGCCTCGCACAGCAGCTCGCAGACCTCTGTCCCTCTGACCCCGTCTCAGGACACCGAGGCATTGCTGCTGGAGTGGGGCACCCACCTTGTGGCAGAGGATTCTGCCTCTCCCAGCGTTCTGCTCCCCAGCTTCCTTTTCCTTTGAAATGGTCCCCACTTTTAATGAGGTGCATGGTGACCTAGAATAAAGCTCCCCCTCCCTTGCAGCAAAGCAGTCGGACGCCAGTTTCTTCTGGGCAGTGCATTAGACAAAGGGAAAAGAGTATGTGTAATTTCTGTAGTGTCTCTCAAGGAAGGAGCATGTCCCTCTTCAGCCCTCCTCATTCCTGCTGCCTGGTGTGTGGATTTAATGGTGGAAATCGGGATGCTCCCGTGGACCATGAAATGACCTTAGAGATGGAAGCCACACAGCAGCAGAGCAAAAAGATAGAAAGAGCCCAAATCCTGATATTACACCAGCCTTGAATGGCTTATGTCTATACGTGGACATGACGGAGAAACTTCCTTCTGTCTTGTTTCAGCCATTGTTATTTTGGGTTGTCCAATCGCAGCCAAACCTAAGCCTAACAACACAGTGTCCAGGCACAAAGACGTCATCTGTGCTCATCTGAAATAATCCTGCTAATTGCCAAGGTGGCGTGAATGGCTAGTCAACCTCCGATGTGGCCAAGAACCACTTGAGGAGCTGTTAAAATGCAGGTTCCCAGCTCTAATAAGTCCAGAAGGCCCTGGAATCTGCGTTTGTATTGAGGTATAATGGACATATAACATCATGTTAGTGTCGGGTGTACAATATAATGATTCGATATTTGTATACACTGGGAAATGATCACCACAGAAGGCTAGTTACCATCTGTCACTATACAGTTACAAAAACATTTTTTTCTCGTGATGAGGAGTTTTAAGATTTACTCTCTTAGCAACTTTCAAATGTGCAGTACAGTATTGACTATAGTTCCCATGCTCTACATTACATCCTTAGGACTTATTTATTTTATAACTGAAAGTTCCTACCTTTTGACCCCCTTCACCCGTTTCGCCCCCATACTGCCTCCCTGGCAATCACTAATCTCTGTATTTATGAGCTTAGTTTTTGTTTGTTTTGTTTTTTAGATTCCACATGTAAGTGAGATCATTCAGTATCTGTCTTTCTCCCTCTGACTCATTTCATTTAGCTTACTGCCCTCTAGGTCCATCCATGTTGTCACAAATGGCAACATTCCATTCTTTTTCATGGCTGAGTGGTATTCCATTGTGTGTGTGTGTGTGTGTGTGTGTGTGCGTATCCTACATCTTCTTTATCCATTCATCCATCGATGGACACATTTCCATATTTTGGCTATTGTAAATAATGCTGCAATTAGCATGTGGGTACATGTATCTTTTCGAATTAATGTTTTTATTTTTGTCAAATCAATACCCAGAATTGGAATTTCTGGATCATATAATAGTTCTATTTAATTTTTTGAGAAATCGCCATACTGTTTTCCATAGCAGCTGCACCAGTTTTCTTTCCCACCAACAGAGCACAAGGGTTCTCTTTTCTCCACATCCTCTCCAACACTTATTTCTTGTCTTTTCAGTAATAGCCATTCTAGCAGGTGATATCTCATTGTGGTTTTGATTTGCATTTCCCTGATGATTAGTGACACTGAGCATCTTTTCATGTGCCTGTTGGATATCTATCTGTCTTCTTTGGAAAAATGTCTATTCAGATCCTCTGCCTATTTTTCAATCAGATTGTTTGGTTTTTGCTATTGAATTGTATGAGTTCTTTATGTATTCTGGGTATCAACCCCTTATCAGATGGATGATTTGCAAATATCCCATTCAGTAGGTTGTCTTTTCATTTTGTTGATTGTTTCCTTTGCTGTGCAGAAGCTTTTTAGGTTGATGTAGTTCCACTTAATTATTTTCGCTTTTGTCGCCTTTGCTTTTGGAGTGAGATCCAAAAACTCGTCGCCAAGACCAATGTCAAGGAGCTCACTGCCTGTGCTTTCTTCCAGGAGTTTCATGGTTTCAGGTCTTACATTCAAGCCTTTAATCTGTTTTGAGTTAATTTTTACGTATGGTATAAAATAGCAATCTAGTTTCGTTCTTTTGCATGTGGCTTTCCAGTTTTACCAAAACCATTTATTGAAGAGACTGTCCTTTTCCCATTGTATATTCTTGCCTCCTTTGTCATAAACTGATTAACCGTATGTGCATGGGTTTATTTCTGGGCTCTCTGCGCTGTTCCATTGATCTATGTATCTGTGTTTAGGCCAACACCATACTGTTTTGGTTGCAATAGGCTTTTCTAACAGGCGTCCCTGGAGGCTCTGATGGGGATGGGCTGTGGACCACATGCTGGGAGACAGCGGACCTTCGAAACCAAAGGCCTGGGTAAGGACGGTCTCCAGGCTACAGTCTGCTCTATCTGCACGAAGCTTCCTTTTTTTTGCTGTCCTCCCTCCGCACTACCTCCCCCGAGACACACACCCACACACAAACACACGCACACCGTCCCCACCAAAAGAAACCTCAACCCTGTGCTGGTCTGTCCTTCCTGGGGTGGAAAGGGAAGACACTGTATTTTCCTTTGGTGAATCTGCAGCAGCAAAAAATGAGCAAGATGCCAGTATTCACCACTTGTCCCACTTTTGCTAATATAGCAAGTAAAGGAACAGCGTGCAGTTTTAATTTGCAAATGTGAATACTAATAAGGCTTAATATTTTATACAAATAGTGACTAAACGTACATTAAAATGGCCCACTTCCAAGAAGCAGAGATAAAAAGACATGGGCTTTGGTATCAGTCAGACCTGAGTGCAAACCCAGCTCTACCACTTCCTGCCAGTGTGACCTTGGACAGGTAACTTGACCTCTCTGAGCATCAGTTTCTTTGCCTGTAAAAAAACACCCATTTTATAGGATATAGAGAAACATGACAGATATAAAACACTTAAAACTGTGCCCGGCACACAGTAGGCCCTCAAATAATGATAATCCTTATTATATCTCACTCTTTTCCTCATGGTGATCACTGCCCCAGAATCTGTGCTTCATCTCCTCCAATTCTCATCATTCCTGTATCAGTGACCTGTGGCCACCGTAACAAAGTACCTCACACTTAGTGATTTAAATCAGTAGAAATATATTCTCGCACAGTACTGGAGGTCAGAAGTCTGAAATCAGTTTTACTGGGAAGAAATCAAGGTGTCGGCAAAGCTGAGCTACCCCCTGAGGTTCTCTCTGCAGGATAATCTGTCCCTTGCCTCATCCAGCTTCTGGTGGCTGCCGGCATTCCTTGGCTTGTGACCACGTCACTCCGGTCTCTGCCTCAATGGTCGCATGGTGTTATGGACTGAATGTTTGTGTCCCCCAAAATTCCCATGTTAAAATCCTAACCCCCAATGTTATGGTATCAGGAAAAAGGGCCTTCGGGAGGTGATTAAGTCCTCAGGGCGGGGCTGTCAAGAAAAGGATTAGTGCCCTTGTGAAAGAGAGCCCAGAGAGCCCTCTTGCCCCCTCCACCATGTGAGGACGCAGAGAGAAGATGGCCATTTATGAGCAGATGATCGGACACTGAATGTGGCGGTACCTTGATCTTGGACTTCCCAGCCTACCGAACTGTGAGAAATAGGTGTTTCTTCCTTAAGCCACGCAGTCTGTGGAATTCTATTATAGCAGCCCAAACGGACGAAGACACGTGGTATTTTCTTCTACGTGTGTATCACATTTCCCGCGGCCTCTCTTTTATAAGGACACTTGTGATTGGTTTAGGGCCCATGTGGATAATTGAGGGTAATCTCCCCACGTCAAGGTCCTTAACTTAACCACATCTTCAAAGACTCCTTTTCCTTACAGGGTAGTATTTACAGATGCCAAGGATCAGGACCTGATATTTTGGGGGACCATTATTCAGCCTTATTTCCATCGTTATATATTAAAGTATGGCTTAAAATTCATCTCAGAAAAACAAAACAAAAACCAATGTGCTAGGATGATACAACACAAAGAAGGAAGCCCTGTGTCCTTGACAGCAAAGTTGTACCACTGAGTACCCCAAACCTGGAGACACCCGATGCCGTAGTTGGACTGTGTCAGATAATCAATCCCTATTTTGAAACAGAGAGAGAGACCAACGTGCTTATAGACAAAGGATTACCCTTCCCTCTCTCTTGCTGTCCCCTCTCTCCCTGCCTCCACCTGCTCCCCTGTCGCCCCGCCTGGGCTGGACTACCTCACTCACAGGGGCCCTTTCTAACATGGCCCCTCTCCTCAGGAACAGAGCCTGTGTGGTTAAGTGTTTGAGCTTTGGATCAGAGAGACCTGGATACCAGTTCTCAAGTCGTGGCTTCACCTCCTACTTGGTGTGGGAGACCTTGGAGACTTTTCCCCCTAAACCTCTGTTTTGTCATCTGTTAGATGGGGCACCTCCCTCAAGATAATCCTGAGGGTTGAATCAGGTGGAGTGGGTGAAACCCCAAGAATCGCAGAGCCTAGCCCCCACTTCTCACTGCTGTGCCCTAAGTGTTCCCTGCCCCGGCTGGCACCCCATATGTGTTTCCATCTCTCTCTGGACGTCCTCTATGCTACACACGAGTTGGCACACACACTATGTCATTTTTACTTTTCTGCTCTGGATGTGTCTTTTTCATTTCGGGTCCTCAGTTCCCAGCATGAAGGAGCTAAGTAAATGGTCATTGAATGAAAAAGAAACAGTTCAGAGGCTCCTATCTGGAATGATCAGAAGTGTTACAATTAAACAGTTTGGAAGGTACAATGAGAGAAGTGTAAACTTTTTTTGTATTTTAACAAGTCAAATCATTTAAGGACCTAAATATTCAGAATCATCAATGTGGAGATCTAATAATTTAACAACCTTAAATTACTAGAAAAACCATGATTCTTTCCTTACTACTTTCAAATTTTGATGAGTCTTTTAAGATTTTTTTCCTGAAGTTACTCAAGTTTATGAAACTAGTCCGATCACTACTTCAGACCAAATTCCCCGGCATCCTGTAACGTGGAGATTAAATTTAATGTGTGTGAAAGACAGATGAACTGCTGCAGGATGAAAAGGCAATTAGAGATAATGGCCTCTGACCATGAAGGCGCACAAATTAAAGAATTGTCAACCCAAGACGGAGATTCTATCAGTGATGAATCCGTCATTTCACTTGACTGCTGATCTAGTACAATTATGGGAAAACTAACAGAAACGACCTGAGTGAACAGACAGACTGGGGCCATTTGTTTCTTAGGTGAAATTTCCAGGCACCCAATTTTGGCCTTTGCTTTTCTATCACCGCTGAGTGGCAGTTGGCAGAGACAGATGACCTTTACTTAACCTTGAGAAGAACTCTACCCTTTCCCGGCCAACATAAGGAATGTGTGTCAGTGCCTATTGACAATCCATTTGCAGGAGTTATTGAATGTTTGGTCTAAGTCGATGATATCTTTGCCTTTTTGAACTTTATTTTACAAAATAAATATCTTTCCTGGGCCCGCTTGGGAGTTAGAGAGGGCCACACACCATGTACAGATGCATGACAAATTTAAAAGGTCACTTTTATCTGTTTTGTTTTGGTTTGGGGTTTTTTTTACTCAAACGTTCATCTGAATGAATATGGAAAAATAACCAAGTTGCATGTGCCACCTTCTTCCTGGAAGACAGTCTACTTTCATTCCTCCAGGTATTTAGAAAATGTTTATTGCTGTCAGCAACCCAATAGATAAGTGATTCCAAAACAAATCCTAAATCAAGCACTGCTTCTGGGCTTAACTCCTTCCCTCCCACACCTTGCTGTGTAATGATTTGTTCAGAGATGTGAAGTAAACGAAATCGGATCAGATAGCCCATCCCTCAAAGAAAATGGTTCCAGTGAAGTTAAATCCCAAAACTTGCCCTCGTGTTCACCTCTCTAACCCGTCGTTATCGGGAGCTTCCTG
Organism: Equus quagga; assembly: GCF_021613505.1. Classification (NCBI taxonomy): domain Eukaryota; kingdom Metazoa; phylum Chordata; class Mammalia; order Perissodactyla; family Equidae; genus Equus; species Equus quagga. Next base: position 6,472,251 of record NW_025802777.1, read on the forward strand.
TCACCAATAAGATTAGTGGGAGTTAGTGCATCGGGCTAAATCAGATTTTTCCTGTTGGATTAATCACGAGAATGTCCTGAGCCAAATAACTTATGTGACTGAAGGGTATCGATCAGCCTGTTGACGAACCCATTCTATGGCTCCATAGACTACTTCAGAGATGCTGTGGTTAAAAGTCTATAAGATTTTGGCTATTTCATGATTATAGAATTTTAAATCTACCTAAGTAATGAATATGGAATGGTATCTAATGGCCGATGTTTTAAATATTTTCATCGTTTTTAATAAATATCACTTATTTTTAAAGAAACGCAGGTGCATTGTAGAGAATTTTAAAACTACAGAAAACAAAAAAAAATTAAAATCACTCATAATTCATCACCCAAAGATAATTACTCTTAACAGTCTCTTATAAACCCTTCTAAGGATGTGTGTATGTGTTTGACAAAAAAAGAGATCACACTGTAAATATAATTTTGCCTCGTTTTTCAAATAACATTATATTGTGAGCATTTAACAACTGCATAATATTGTGTCATATGGATACACCATAATTTATCTCACAAATTCCCTATTATTGGACTTTTAGGATGATTCTAAGTTTTTGTTTTCAGAGATTATTATAACAAATATCCTTTTATATAGTATATACCATATATACTATACTATATACTATATATACCAAATACGATATAAAAATATTTGTCCTTATCTCTAATTACACCCTTAGGAAATATTTATAGAAGGGAAGGGGTATAAAATTTCTAAAGGCTCTTATTACTTATCGTCAGATTGCCGGGAAGGTAGCCTCAATTTTAGGCTCTTACCAGTAAAGCGTGGTTGTTCGCTTGTCAACATCATGTATTAATAACCTATTTATCTAATATGCATCTTAAGCTTTCATTATTTAACAATGTGATAGTGGGCCTTCTGTGATCATTTTCAGAATAATGAAATAAGTTCAAAGAAGTTACAAAGTGGGCTTTGGAGAGTTGACAGGCCGTGATTTCTTAGGAATTTACTTAGATTTATTTAAAGATTTTTATTTCTCCTCTTTCTCCCCAAAGCCCCCCAGTACATAGTTGTGTATTTTTAGTCGTGGGTCCTTCTAGCTGTGGCATGTGGGACGCTGTGTCAGCATGGCTTGATGAGCAGTGCCGTGTCCGCAGCCAGGATCTGAACCGGTGAAACCCTGGGCCGCCAAAGCGGAGCGCGCAAACTTAACCACTTGGCCACGGGGCCAGCCCCTACTTAGATTTATTTAATAAGCAAATTTGTATTAAGAGATTCCCAGCAGACCCCGGAGACAGAAAACACTTATTTGTATAGCAGGACTCAAACTTTGAAACTAATTTAGAAAATTCCCTTCACATACAAAATAATTATTTTGCAAGAATGAAAACAGCATGGGCTGGTTCAAATTTTAAACGTGCCTAAATCATCTTGTGTAAACGATTTGCAGGAACTTTCCGTGATACATACAGACCTTCAGCCTCAGTGAGAGAGGCCTAGCAAACTCTTCTCTGTTGCAGTAACGGAATGCAAAGAGAAGAAATATAGCGATCTGATTATAGACGTACGCAAGTTATTGAAGACTTACAGACCGTCCTGTTACATAGGTCTCAGGTAGCTTACCACATTGTTAAAAAGAGAACGGAGAAATCACAATTCTAAAACTATGCTTAAATCATGTCATTTTTACTTTTGGGGATTTACAAGAGACTTTAGAAACTTTTCGAGCCTTAGCGTCATTGTCAAGCGCACCCGTTGTCACTCAGTTTTTGAAGCACACAAACCTCAGTTGACAGAAAGCCAGATCAACCCGCTTTCTTACCCAGTCCTTGCTCTTATTTCTCAGAAGTGTCACGAATTTGAATTCTGTTTTGCATTCTTTAGCTTTTTTATCCTAGTTGCAAAAGATAGTCTCTTAGAGGAAATCCTTCTTTAAATCAAGTTCCATCTGGACAACGCCTTGTTTCAATCAGTAAGTGCCCAAGGCAAAGGGAGTTTCTTTAAAAGAGTTTGCATGCTAGACCCTTACAAGAAAGCTGTTCTGAAAATTCCTGTCTCAGGACTGGACTTTAGTTGAGATACTGCTGTCCCGATGCCCTTCCGGACCTGACATTACCTGTCAGCCCTCCCCATGGAGGATGAAGCTGCCCTTGGCTTTGCATGTGTTACCGGAAAGGGCCAGGTAGAGGTGCACATGCCACACGTGTCCACTTAAAGCACTTTAGTATCTTCTCCTTGCCATTAGTGTGCACATGATCAGGCCTGTGCCTGCCTGCCCACCTCCCACCACTACTTCTCCTGCTCCTTCTACTCCAACTCCACTGGCTTCCTTTCTGTTCCAACCCTCTAGGTTCTCATTTACCTCAGGGCCTTTGCACAGGCTATTCTCTTGCCTGGAAAGCTCCTTTCCCAGCTCTTTGCCTGGCTGGTTCTTCCTCACCCTTCAGGTCGTCAGATACCATGCATTTAGACCAGGTTTTCCCGTGTTATTTCCTATCATGTTTTTCATGCCACAAATTGCAATTTATAGTTTAGAATAATGCTTCTCAAACTTTCTCAGGTGTAGGATGAATTTTTCTCAATTTCCAGTTTGTTACAGATCTATACTTCTGTAAAATATAATCAAAATGAATTACTAGAAAAACGAGATGGAAAAAAAGACAAACAACAGAAGCTTGATTTTTTCTTTTTCTGCTACACTTAACAAACATAAAATTACTCTGTCAAATGGCTCCAGAGGATTCTAAACATTTCTCTCAACTTCTGTGCTGACTTGTCTCAGCCTGGTAACACACAGGTTTTTGTCCAGCCTTATTGCACAGACTCCAGTGTGAGAATCACTGGTTTGTCCCCACTAGACTCCTCTGTCTTACTCACCACCTGTCCCTAAGGTCTGGAATGGTACCTGGCATGTAGGTAGGTGTTCAATACATTTTTACTGAATGACTTGAGTAGTTGAACAAACAATCAGTCACTGATAAGGGAGGGTATGTAGCAAAAAGTGGTCCACTGGGCAGTTTGGCCGGGTGAAGGTGGTCGAGACTTCAAGCATCACGGGGGACCGGCAGGGGCCCAGGGGTGACTTGACAGCACTCTCACTGCCCAGGCCCATGGAGGTCAAGAGAGGCCCGGGGCAGCATCCTTTGCCAATGCAGCAGCCGTGTTTTATCCCAGAACAGCTCGGCTCAGCCCGCCCCCCATGCTCTGACTCGTGGCCCCTCTGATCTCTGACTGGATTCCCCATGAGGACCCTGGGTGGGAATTCTGTTCAGAGTCTATTGATGTGACCTGGGTGGGTGGGGAGCCACCTGAGGGGAGATTCAGAGAGACCCTGGGAAGTCAGGTTTAGGTGGGATCGGCTGGCAGTCGTTGGCCCTCTGCTTGTGAATAGATACCTAAGCAATGTGCAGCCTCGACACAGAGTCCCAGAGCAGGCCAGCAGGGACTCAGGCCTGAAAAAGGGACAGACTCTACAGTGGCTGGGGGCAAGAGGGAGACCGGAGGCAGCCGAGTCAAGCCTGGTGGGCTTCCAAAGGTTGGCCCCTCTCTCTAGGGACACATGACTTCGAGAGAGAGTAGGCTTAGATATAAACTCACAACATAGATAAGGAAACTGAACTTTTCTGGACTTATCAACCTGGCCAGGAGAAATGTTGTGGGCAAAACACACAAGACAGAGAGAAATGGGCAAGGGGAGGGGGCCGGACCCAGGGGCCTCCCGGACAGGAGGAGGAGGTGATGGCGAGGTCAGACAGGAAGCCTGAGCAGCCAGCCTCTTGCTCATGGGGGGCGGGGGCCAAGGCAGGACCAACAGGCCACTGCAGAGAGAAAGCACAGCAGGAAGGAGAGAGAAGAGGAGAAGCAGAGATGTGAGGATGCAGGATGGGGAGGCACCGGCAATTCTCCGAGGCTGAGCTGTCTGGTCCAACATGCAAGTCAGTCCGTGTGGAAACCTCAGAGACATCCTTAAAATTCACTATCAGTAAAGGGCCCCAGGAAAGGCCAACCCAGCCAGGAAAACTAGCCTATACAATCTCTAGGGTGTCTGTTATGAGCCCAATATTTTCATTTTTATTTCTTTCTGTCTATTTTCCTATCATAATTAGCAGTAAGATGTTCCGAATAAAAAAGGCCTACATCCAGGTTGACCAATGAGAAAGTGCCATTTTTGTTAAGTCAAAAATGGTCAAATACTAGCTATTTCACGTCGTTCCACCTAACGTATTTGGGTCCAGAACAGGAAGCAGAGGGGAGCTAAGAAACGAACTTCCTCCTCAACTAGTTCTGGGTGTGTAGCAGAGCTGTGCCTCAGGGACCAGAAAGGTGATGGCAGCAACGAAGAGGAAAAGTGGCTGCATCCCCTGGAGCAGAGGGAAAAGGGACAGTGACGAACGACAAAGGGAGCTGCGCAGAAGAGCAAAGGAACAGGGTCCTCTCTGGCAGGAAGAGGGGCGCCAGGGAGTGGGGTGGGGGGGCTTCCAGGCTGAGCCCCCAGGCGCCGTCATCCCATTCTCAGGAGGGTGCCGGGCTCACACTGGCCCTGGCAACCAGACTGTGAACACAGCGGTGTAAACTAAGCCACCAGAGCTATGTCTGTAATGTATGAAATGTAAGTCTGTGTTGGTTTTAATCAGATTAGTGGGTCATTTTTTCCCTGCTCTGATGTCCCCAGGCAGCCCAACACTAAATGCCCAACCACCCTCGCTGCGATGCGGCTGCCCACTTCTGCCACCGTATAAAGTGGAATCGACCACCCTCAGTACCGCTGAAAGAAGGAATGCCCAATGTCACTGCCCCAGAACTGCCTGCCACTCCACCTGCAGAGGCCTGCCACCAGAAGCATCGGAGGGGAGGGGCCAGCTTTCTGAGGGACAGCACCCTTGCCCCCATTCCCCATGCCAGTAGGCCCTCGCCCCTGCCTGACATGGGAGAAGCTGTAATCTCACTTCCCTCTCTGGCTCCTGACCTTCCCTTTTCTCCCCACTGATGTCAGGACGGTGGTTGGCAGTGGGGGAGAACAGTGACGCTAAAGCTGACTTAGGGACACGACACACTGGAGACAAAAGGACACATTCTTGTTTCACATTTGGGGTCCTCCTTCAGGCTGATCTACAGCTGTGGGGTCCCTGCTCTTCCCTCAGCATCCTCTGGCAAGGCCACCTCTCCTGCACATCACCAGCAGAGCCCTGGGGTCTCGGATGCTGGCCCCCAAGTGTCCCCTATGAGAATTGAACACAATATTAATCTCTTACACTTCAGTATCCTCAGCTGTCAAGTTGCGAGAATAATGGTAGCTACATCATAGGGTCCTTGTGAGAATGAAATGAGTTAAATTCTTAGAACAGCAGCTGGCACGTAGGAAGGATTGCATCAGTGTTACATAATGATAGAAGTATTATTGTCGTCATTGTTGAAAAGACACAGAGTTTCTCATGCAACTCAGGGCAGAAATGCAGCTGGGTATCAGGAATGCAGTGGAACCAGGAACTAACTAACCATCAGGTCCCTCGGCTGCTTATCTCTGTTCCTCCAACCACATCTGTTTCGTTTTGTGTCCCTCTCCAGATCAACCTTCTTTACTCCCCAATCCACACGGCCAAATATGTCCACCCGCATCTCCTAAATGCTCTTGTTATGGACTCAGCCGTGGTCCTAGGCTGGTTTCCCTTGTGAACTGGACGATGGTCCCCAAAGAAGAGGGAAATAATGGTGAGCTGAACAAATCCCCTGAAAGGTGTCTACTATAAGACAGAAGAGAGCATTAATAGGAATTCCTCACACACTGATGTCAAAGTGACAGTTGAATTTCTGTCCTTTCTGGAGAAGTTGCAAAGCAAAAATCTATTGTGAGCTTGGACATCACTACCAAGAGAATTAAATCAAGGTACTACTTTGACTAATACAAAACTACGTTTTCTTCTATTTCAATGTGAATTTTGAAGTGATTGCTCTCCAAATAACAACCAGGGCAGACTGTGATACAGAGAAGGTGCAGCCCTGATCTCTGGGGCCTTGATGACTTAGAAGCTATTTTTAAATTTTTTTATGTTACTTTTCCTGTTTCTAATGTTATCTTCCTGTTGTATGTTAAATATTTTGTTGAATGTATGAGATAAATATGCTAAGAACCATTGTGATAGCTTTTCTGAGGTGACGTGCTTGGCGAAGTTCAGATGAATGCTGAAAAACACTTCGGGCAATTAAAATAACTGACAAACGAAACAGCTATGAGGATGAGCTTTGTGGCCTTCCCTTATGTGCAGAAAACTAATTGTGCTCGTTTTCGTGGTTGATTAAGGAAATCTTCCATGCATCTCCTATTTTGTTTTCATTTAAAAGATTTAACAGCAGAGCAAACGGAAGAGGGAGAAAGTGTTAATGGTTTTAGGGATTCATTTAAACAAGGGAGCAGGTGCCATTGGTTTCTATTTACGATTCAACAATTAGAAAAGGAATACACATGAGCATCTAATGTTGGGCCAGAATGCTTTTCTTTGGTGAAAGCCAAATAAGCCTACAATCATAGACCCTGTTTACAATTTTTTGCTGAAGTGATGCCACTCTTGGAAAGGATGGTCTCATATTTAGGAATAACAGGATTGCAAGGCTAAGATGAACTTTAAGAAGCTATCTAGAGAAACAACCCGAATGTCCATGAATGAACAAATGGATAAACAAAATGTGGTCTATCTATACGATTGAATAGTATTCACCCATAAAAAAGGAATGAAATTCTGATTCATGCTACAACATGGATGAACTTTGAAAACGTTACGCTAAGTGAAAGAAGCCAGTCACAAAAGTCCACATATTATACGATTCCATTCCTATGAAATTCTACAATAGGGAAACTTATAGAGACTAAAGTAGATTTGTGGTTGCTTAGGGCTGGGGTGGGAGATTAGGGGCTTGATAGCGAAGGAGCATGGGGTTTCTTTTTGAGATGATGAAATGTCCTAAAATTGCAGTGATAGTCGCATGCATCTGTGCATATATTAAAACCACTGAATTGTACGCTTTAAATGGGTGAATTACAGTGTATGTGAATTCTATCGCAATAAAGTTGCTTTAAAAAATGAGTGGATGGATAGACAAAAACTGGTCAAAAAAAAACGCTGTCTAACTCATCCATATTTAGATCATTCCAAACATATGAAAAACTGAGAAGTGCTGGTTGACTGGGTTGGTCTGTTGATAAAGCCTTTTCAGACTCTTGTAGTGCCAAACTAGAATTCTAATGCCGACTGAATTTGCATTCATTGTATTGCATCTTATGCGACAAATAATTTTGTTACCCCAAAATAATTTCTTTCCACTTCATAAACCTAAACAAGTAGGTGATCAGTTGTCTTATATCTCTTTATATTGAACATTAGCCTTTTTTCAAATAACACTTGTTTCACAAAACATGTCCTGGGTAAAAGCTTTAGAACACAGCCACGGTTTATCAAAACATGAAAAACGTGACTGCATTCAGGAGCTTGGAGAATATAATTTCTATTCTGCCGATGGCAAACGAGAATGACAAAAATTGTGGCAATTTTTAAAGCAAACAAAAGCAGATAGTTAAGAACATGTGGTAAATTCTCTTAATCCTAAAAGCTAGGCTGCAAGATGTTTCTGGGTATTTGGGACACTAGGGTATGGCAGAAAAGAAATGAAAGATGTAGAGTCATTGCTCGCCATCTAAACCCGTTCAAGAACTGCTCCTTCTATAGACTAAGTACCTCAGAGACTTGCAGAAGATCAAGCAACGACAGAAGGAATCCAAGCAACGACAGAAGGAATCCAAGCAAAAAGAGAGGCTGAAAGAAAATGAAACTGAGACCTCCCTTCAGCCTGGTCCATTAGGGTGAAAACGCCCCCGAGGCTGGGAATTCTGGTGAGCCCATCAACCTCCCAAGGGCAGGCAGCAAGCCGGCGGGCCCCTTGTTTTCAGAGAAAGTTTTCCCCAAACCCAGATGGGCACCCAGTCCAGAGACCAGGAAGTGAAGTTGCTGTAGACACTCCCTGGGAAGTTTTCTCTGGATTTCTAGGACTAAGCTGCGCCATAAAAACATCCCAATGGAAGCACGTGCGCTGAATCAGGACTCCCTGGCTTGAATTCAGATATCAAGGTGGCAGGTCAGGGATGGGCTACGACATGGGGTATTTTGTGAGCCCACAGCTTCCCCAGAAGAACAGGTGATAGGCAAGAGCTTGTAGCCCTCCTGGAAGATGGCCACAGAGCTCCAGAAAATAGCAGAGAAGTGCCGTCTAGGAAGGAAAGACTCAGTCTGGTATCCTGTGCTAATAATTACCTTGGACTTTAAATAAATAGATTTCCAAACCACAGGAGGAAGTTGAACAAACTTAATGCTTTCTTTTGGATCAAAGCCAAGGCAGGAATATAAGCCGTACTCACCCAGACTTCACCCCGGGAGCTTGCAGAAATGCCGGAAAGTTCACATCGGCGTTTCCCGGGGGCTGAAACCCCCAGGAGATAGTGTCTTTAGAAGTTATGTTTGTGAGACATCACACTCCGGTAACTTTGTGACTGATAATCAATTGTCCTGCTGCGACACGGTTTGCTCAGGTTGACTCTGAAGAAGAATGAACGTGTGTTTATATTTAGGAAATTTCTGAATTTAGGTATGTTTACTCTTAAATCAACTCAAGTGACTTTCTCGATTTTAGCAAAATAAAATCATTTCTACTAAAGCCAGCCATACACATACCCGAGGACTCAGCAACCACTCCTAGATATCTACTCAACAAAAATGTACACATATATGCACAAAAGGCGTATTCAAAAACATTCACAGCAGCATTATTCATAATAGCCCCAAACCTGGAAGCAATCCAAATGTCCATCAACACTAGAATGGATAAATGAATAGTGCTATATTCCTACGATAGAATACCATAAAACAATGGCTGACTCCTATGTACACAGTGTTGAGTAAAAGAAACCAGACACAAGTGAGCACATATTGTATGATTCCATTTGTAGAAACTTCAAAACTGGCTAACACGAATATATGGTATTAGGAGTCAGAACAGTGGTTATTTTGGGGAGGAAGTGAGTGTGGTGGCTGGGAGGGGCCATAAGAGGGGCGCCTGGAGTGACGGTAATCTATTTCTTAACCCGGCTGGCATTTCACAGGGTGTGTTATCTTTTAAAATTCATCAAACATTCATGATTTGCTCACTTTTCTGTATCTGTTATGTGTTGATAAGAAATATATTTTAAAATCAATTTTTAAAAATATCTTTTAATGGTCTATATGGTAGCTGTAACTATTGCTAGGGGCCAGTAAATTGTTATAGAAACTATGTAAAACTTCTGAATTTGCAGGTGTACTGTTTGATGTACCTGGCGAGACCCCAGATTATGACACTGTCACCATTATTTTTGATAACTAAAGCCCCAAGTCTTACTCCTAACTTAAATCTGGAGATTGGCTCTACCATGTTGTTTACCGAAATAATCTTGGAGTTTAACGTGATTTAAGACACTCACAGAAAGCTCTAGTCTAATGATGGCCTGGATCTCCAAAACTGGTCTTCCCTTCATGTCTTACTTTGGAATTGAAGTTATCATCCCAGAAGTACACCTGGGACCTTTTTACCTTTACATGATGGATGCTCAGAGGTCACTGCAAGTGTGTAGAAGACACGACCTTTACAAACCTAGGAGAGTCAAAAACTAAGAGTGTCAGGAAAGAAACCACAGGATTTCTTTAGAATGATTTCCTTGGAGTTACTTATAGAAATTTAAATTTTGTCATGCTAAAAAAAGATTGTATTATTCCTTTAATGGCTCAGTGGCTAAAGAAAAAGATACAATATTGTTTTACTAGAAGAGTCTAAGCTTTTTTAACAGCTTTATTGGGATGTAATTTACATACCATATATTCACCGACTGGCACTGTACGATTCAATAATTTTAGTAAATTTATAGAATTGTGCAACGACAACTATAATCCAGTTTTAGGATGTTTCCATCACCCCAAAAAGTTTCTTCTCATCCATTTACAGTTGATCCCTGTAGTGGGAGTGATGCCACTCCCAGCACGAAGTATTCTGTCACTATAAATTTGCCTTTTCCTGACATTTCATATAAACGGAATCATACAACACAGTCTGTGGTGTCCGGCTTCTTTCACTTAGCATAATGTTTTCCAGGTCCATTCATGTTTGAACATGCATTACTATTTCATTTCATCCCTTTTTATTGCTGAATAATATTCCATGGCATGGATAAACCACATTTTATTTATCCATTCACCAGTTGATATACACTTGAATTGTTTTCAGTTTGGGATTATTGTGAATAAATGTGCTGTGAACCTTCAGGTGCATGTCTTTGTGTGGACAAATGTTTCCATTCCTTCTGAGTAGATTCTTAGGACTGGAATTGCTGGGTTATATGGTAAATTTATGTTTAACTTTTTAATGAAACTGTCAAACTTTTTTCCAAACCGTTAATCATTTTACCTTCCCACCAGTGACATATGAAGATTCCAGTTTCTCCACATCTCTGCCAATATGTGTTATTATATTTCTTTTTAAAATTGTGACCATTCCAGCAGGCGCATGACAGTTTCTCACTGTGGTTTTAATTTGCATTTCTGTTAATAATCAATGACGTTGAGCATCTTTTTGACATATCTGAAACGATAAAATCTGTTTGTAAGGATTACTATGTAAGGACACAATGAAATGTTAAAATAAGACTGTGTTTTGGATTTGCCCAGTAACCTCTAAGGCAGTTGAAAATATTTTTATAAACATCCATCATTTTCATGATCATCATAAAATGTACCTATTTATGTATTGGTCTTTCACCAGCAATTCTATGAAAATGAGCCATGCAGACGTGATTCACGCCCTGCAGGAAAGTATTAAAATCTCCCTCTGGTGCTTCTGTATAGGGCAGTTTTTCTCTTGCTTAGGTTTATCATCTTCCTATCACAGAAAAAAAAGGTGATCAAAATAAACTGCTCGAAAAAACAAAGAAAAACTTCCGTCTTCCTAAAAAAAAAAAAGCTTCTGTGAGTTCAGTTGATTGTTCGGGGTTCAAAATAAAATGATGGAAAAATCTCAGTAGTCTATGTAATTAACAAGGCAGGGATGTGCAACAGATGAGCGTAGAGACACGTGGCCTGTGGTCGGTGTAAGTAATTCTGGTGAGTGAAGCTGCCCAGTCACGGGGATGGAAGTTGGGGGAAGGGTCCGGGCTTAATGCTGGGAAGGGGGCTTCTTGTGGGATGTGGGTTCCTTTCTCAGATTTGACTCATTCTGTAATTGGATTTTCTCTGTATGTAAAGGGATGAGGCGAGTTCAACAGCTTAGTTGAAACCTTGGTAAGTTCCTGGAAACTTCTTGGAATCTGCAGAAAAGAGTTCTTAGACTTTGTTCTCCAGGATCTTAAGGGATTGAACGTCCCAGGTCTCCTTTCACATTTCCATTTTACATCCCATTCTCCAGTGAAGTAAGCTCCTAAATGCCGCTACAAGGTCCCAGTTCAGGAAGAACGAAGAGCTCACTGACTGTGGGCACTCACTGGGGCCCCAAAACACCTCTGAGCTCTGGCCCATTTTTAAAGATCTCACAGAAAAGAATGGCCTTGTTGGTAACCTTGTTCTGTTCCTCTGGAAATTCCTGGTCCACACCCCCCTCTCCCCAGTTCTTAAATTATTTTTTAGCTGAAGGAGACCAGACATATGCAGGCCAGACTCTTAAAAATTATGCTCTTGCTTCCACTCCTAGACACACACACAATGGAAATGGGCACATATGCCCACCGATAGACAAGTACAGGAATGGTCAAAGCAGTGTTACTCCTCACAGCCCCGAGCTGGAAACTAACCAAATACTTATCAATAGGAGAACGGCCGAATGAATGGTGGTATATTCACACAATGGGGCTCTGTTCAGCAATGAGAATGAGGCTTACAACTGCACACACAGTGTGAATGAATCTCACAAACCAATGTTAATGAGAGAAGCCAGACACAAAAGAACACACGCCCTGTGATCCCACTGATATCGAGTTTGAAACCAGACAAATGACATCTATAAGTATTGGAGGGTGGTGACTGGAAGGGAGCACAAGAGATTATTCTGGACGTCTGGATGTGTTCTGTTTTTGACCTGGGTGCTATTTTCATCAACACGTTAACTTTGGAAAAATATATCAAGCTTATGATGTATCTGGTTGCCCATAGATGTGTTATTCTTCAATAAAAAATTGACCTTAAAAAACAGCCTAGAGAAAATAAAGGATGGTTTTATTTTCTTCAAGTCAATATTTATAATAAAATTGTTATGAAATTTCCTCTAAAAAAACCAATGCTCTCCAATATACTCTTCAAATAGACCTCTGGAATATAAAGATAAATGATAATCTTTTATGTAATTTCAGAGAGCAGTTTTATGCCTTATTTAATTAATTACTTTATTTATTTTGGTGGGGAAATTGGCCCTGAGCTAACATCTATGCCAGTCTTTCTCTATTTTGTGTATGTGGGACGCCATCAAGTGTTACCAAGGATGTGGAAAATGAGAACCTTCCTACACTGCTGTGGGAATGTAAAATGGTGCAGCTGCTTTGGAAAATAGTCTGACAGTCCCTCAAAAAGTTAAACATAAAGTTACCATTTGATCCAGCAATCCCACTCCTAGGTATATTCCCAAGAGAAATGAAAACATGTGTCCACACAAAAAGGCATACATAGATATCCAAAGGACAATTTAAAAGCCAAAAAGTCAAAACGACCCAAATGTCCACAAATTGATGAATGGATAAATAAAATGTGGTCTATCCATACAATGAAATATCATTCAGCCATAAAAAGGAATGAAGTACTGACACATACAACAGCATGGAGGAACCCTGGAAACATCATGCTAAGTGAAAGAAGCCAGCTTCCAAAGGCCACATGTTGTATGATTCCGTTAACATGAAACGTCCAGAATAGGAAAATCCAGACAGACAAAAAGCGGATTAGTTATTGACAGAGGCTAGGGGGAGGGGGAAATGGGAGTGACCACTAATGGGTATGGTGTTTCTTTTTGGAGTAGTGAAAATATTCTGGAACTAGACAGTGGTGATGGTGCAACCCTGTGAATTTACTAAACACTGATGAAGTGTACACTCTTAAAGGGTGAATTTTATAGTATGTGAATTATAGTGCAATAAAAACAATTTCTGAAGAAGCTGGATTGAAAATAATACAGGTAATGCAAGCACAAGAAAACCACGAGAAAATGGCTAGACTCAAACCTTGGCTTTTCTTACAAGCTCATTGTCAGCCACATAAAAGGTAAGACATGTGATGGGATAATTGAAATTATCAAGAAAAATAATTGAATTATTAACATATAATCATTGAACCTCAAGCAAAGCATATATTACACCTCAGATATTACTGATCATATGTTTAATATCGTGTGATCCTAAATCTAGTATTTTACAAATTTTCATCAAACTTAATGATAATTGTTTAGAAAATTGTTTTGCAATTGTTTCTTCAATACAGAAGTTCAAAAAGAAACAGACCACTGGAAAAACACTTTTCCTTCCTACCACAGTAAAACTGGTTAAAATAGCAAGGAAACAATATGGCAACAAGTTGAAATGCATTCTTTTGTTAGCAAATCCGTTGGAATACTCAATGAAAATAGGAGATTTGAAGAAATAAATATTACAGCAAATTATGCAGTGTGGGAGGTTTGTGATACAAATGTTTCTAACATGTTTCAGCTTGTGGGATTTGCAAGATTCTGCTTCCATAATCAAATTCATTACGAGCTACTTTTTGTGAGCCACTGAAAGAAACAGGCATCAGAGAAGTCAGCCACAAGCATAAATTACTTATTCAAAATAATATATTTTATGGAGACCTGGCTAAGGGTAACCATTGTTGGAGTGGCTGCCTTGATGAGAATTTTCAAGATTCTAGAGAAAAGGTATAGAGATACCACATGTGAAAGCCGTTTATTGCATCACTATTAGGCAAGCTACTGCAGAAAATAAATTGAAAGAGAAATGTAGGTTTTGGAAAATATCATCAAAGTGATTTTTTTCCTTTTCGTAAATGAATGGAAATGAAGGGTGTGAGCCATAGGGAATGGTGGTGACTGTGGAGAACTGAAGAGTGCAGGTTGTTTAATGAAGAAGCCAGTACTCACCTCCAGTTGATGGGTTCCATGTGGGAACACAGGCAACTGTTGCCAGAGATTTAGAGTTTTAAAGAGAAATTTCCTAATCTGTAAGGCCCCTGTGACAGGAAAATAAAATGAGTTTTTTGAAGAGCAATTTGTTTTCTCTCTCTCTCCACTGTTTTATTACTGTGGGATGAACATAAGCCACTCGTGGCCTCCTGACTCCTTCAGAAAGATCAGACAATGTGGTTAATTTGATTAAAATAAGACCTTTAAAGTAGGGAACCTTTGCAAGCTTTTGTCTTCATATGGAGAGTGACCCCAACAGTCTTTCGAACTAAATAGAAGCCAGCCAGCTGTCTTCTGGCAAAAGAAACTTAAAAGATTTTTTACATTTTTCTGACCTTTTTTGGGCCAAGTGATTGTTATAAATATGCCAGTTAGCAAATAATTAAAGATTTAATTAATATTTAAAGATTTATTTAAATATTCTTCAATGTAGAGATTTTTTTAAATGAGTGGAAAAGTAAGTGTTGAATCAAAGAAGTTCACGCTATGAAGAAGAGCTTGTGAAAATGCATGTTTGAAATTGTTTTTATCAATAGGGAATTTTTCTTGCTGAAACAGATATGTTACCTTAAAAAACCCCACCAAGTCTGTATATCTTAAGACAAAAACATTTAAACTGTTTAAAAAATTCCAAGACTTTTCAGTGCATTTTAGAATCCCTTGTCTAAAACATAAATATATTATATAGCTAAATAAAAATACAAAATCCAACGTCTCCTAGTTGGTTCAAAAAACAGCAAATTGACGTCAGAGAAGATGGAAATTTACTCATCAAATTTCAACAAAAACTTTTGCAAAATTGGTGGATGGGATTAAAAACAAATATTGTGATTTAATAAGTGTATGATGTGTTTCTTTCATTTGAATCTATGCTTCTCTGTGAGGTAGCTTAAATGTCATTAAATTATATACATAAATTTAATGACCACAAAAGGATTTAAAAACTGTTAATTCAAGTTATATTTAAAATGGTTCTTTAGGGGCCAGCCCAGTGGGGCAGCGGTTAAGTGTGCACGCTCCACTTTGGCGGCCCAGGGTTCCCCGGTTCGGATCCCGGGTGCGGACTTGGCACCACTTGGCAGGCCATGCTGTGGCAGGCGTCCCACATATAAAGTAGAGGAAGATGGGCATGGATGTGAGCTGTGAGCTCAGGGCCAGTCTTCCTCAGCAAAAAGAGGAGGATTGGCTCAGGGCTCATCTTCCTCAAAAAAAAAAAAAGAAAAATGGTTGTTTGATATTTGTATTATCCTTTAAAATCCGTAGTATGTGTATGTTTTATAACGTGAAACATGTTGGCCCCACAGTACATGTAGGTTGGGCATATGAAATTGCCATTTTTGTAGGTCAAAACAACTGAACATCAGCAATTTAAAATGGTTCAACATAAGGTATAGTTTATAAGTGAATATTTGTTAGGGTGCAGACTCAAGGTTCTTTTTTTATTTTTAAGATTTTATTTTTCCTTTTTCTCCCCAAAGCCCCCCGGCACATAGTTGTGTATTTTCAGTTGTGGGTCCTTCCACTTGTGGCATGGGGGACGCTGCCTCAACATGGCCTGATGAGCGGTGCCACGTCCACGCCCAGGATCCGAATGGGCAAAATCCTGGGCCGCCCAAGCCCAATGCGAGAACTTAACCACTCGGCCACGGGCGGCCCCTCAAGTTTTTCTGATGATGGGAATACATGATCAAAAGTGTGGCGCTTGCACGGGTTTGGGCTTTTATAAAGTCAATCCATGCAACCGCAATAAGCAAAGAGGGCCAAGGAGCCCCAACCTCGCCCTCTCCCCGTCACAATGTCCAACTCGGAGTACCTGTGATTCCCTCACTGGCCATGGTAAAGTGTCCTGTCTTCTGAATTTTCAGTAAGCTGACCAAACTCCAAGTAATTTAAGGAGTGTACCACGCAGCACATTTGAAGTTCCGGTGCCGTCAGCATGAGGACTAGGTTTGGTTTCTCAGTGCTAAAATGGCGAAGGGGCCAGATCTCTTGTCTCAGTAAAACTGGCTTACTAAGAAAACTAAACAAGGAAGAGTAAGGGTAAGACTTCTAGTATTTTTCTGTTAAAACGCAGCAAAATAGGAGGCCGTCTTAAACGCTTTCTGAAATAAGGCCAGGTACAGTTTTTTCTAAGTTTGAAAAGAAGTGCTTTAAACAAGTAAAAGAACAATAAAACAAAATAAGTTTAAAAGATTTTCAAAAAAGAAAAACAAAAATAACAAAAAATTTTAACAAGAAAAAGACCAAAAAGAGAAAAAACAAAAAAAGTAATTTTTTAAAGGGGTGGAACAATAAAAAAACCAATTGATGTTGGCTACCTTTGGACAGAAAAAGGGGAGGACGGGAGAGGGTGAAATTTACTTTATTTTGCAACGTATACTTTTCTACACTGTTTAGATTATTAAAATATTTGTGTGTGTTACTCCTATTTTTTAATCTTAATGGATTATTTGGGCATTGATGTTATAGGCCATTTCGTCTCATTTTTTATTCTTTTTCTGCACTCTTAAAAACCATAAATATCACTGAAAGAGTTAAATATAAAAACATCCTGACAAACTTTTAAAAACTTTAAAGAACGAATTAAATCTAAAAATGTCTTAAACAAAAAAATTGATTATCAAACATTTTTTCTTTCAAAATATTTATTTCAAGTAGAAACTGGGAAGACAACCACACATAAGATAGTTAAGTAAGAAACCTTGAGGAATACACTCATTTGGTCATCAAAATATAAAAAAACTGAAAATAATTTTACATTAGATACTTTGATTGAAAACAGGGTGATTCTATTCAAGTAACAAGCCCAAAGCAATTCCCAGCTAGTTACAGCTCCTCTCCCTGTCTATTCATAGGCACAGAACTTGGACAAGAATCATGTAAATTTTTATCCAGAACGGTTCCCTGGAAATCCATGTCTTTTTATTTCTGTTGCTCTTATGGAAATTATTCAGTGTTTTGTTTGTTTTTTCATAAATAAATTTTTTTCAGCATGCCACAGAGCAACCGCATCAACCCTTGGACAATATCTAAATCATTTTTACAACAGCAGAAATAGCCAAATAATGAGTCTCAGGTTAAGTGAGAGGCATGGGTGGGTTACTAATCTGTATTGGAATGATTTGTCACTTGATCAGCAGAGTGACAGTACTGAACGTGCTTTGATAGTTGGCCCTATCCGCTAACAACCCATGTTGACACCAACCTTCTCTTGGTCCTAGAATGCTTTCTAAACGGTATGCATGAGTGCCTGAAGAAGAGTCACCAGAAGGAAAAGTAAAAGCTGAGTTCTTGCCATGAACGGAGTGCTGACCAGGGAGAGTGTAGGCAGCCCTGACCCCTTACACCCAGCAGAAATGCAAAGTGTCCTGGAGCAGCTGTCCCCAAGAGCGTGTGTGAGGTGGGTCTGGCATGGGAGAGAGACCTGGCTTATTTGAATGAGGTGCACTCAGCGCCTCCCAGAGAGTCACGATGGGGGAGCAGACCCTTACCCCCGAGGCCACCACATCCTCGGGATCTCCGTCCTGGGTTTGTCTGTCGACCTCTGCCCTTTGCTCCCAGGCTGTCTTCCACTGGACCTGCCACCTCCTGGCACGGAAGGTCGGGCGGCTGGGCTTCATCCTCTTGCTCTTCATCATCTGAATCGGACGCATCGTTGTAGAAGTGAATGGTGGCTTGCACTGGGAAACTGGCCAGCACTTTCTCCCCGGAACTCTGCAGATATTCTTGACTCTTAGAAATGGGTAAATAAAGTCTAACATTTAAGAAACAAATACACCATTAATCAACTTTAAAATCCTTCTAAACTCCATCTAGAGGGTCCTTTTCCCAGAAGCAGCTAACTCCCAATCTTCATCTCTGATTTGGCCTTGGCTGCAAGTGGCAGTTTTTTTAAGCCACCAGAACACAAAACTGTGGGAAGATGGAGGTACCTGGCCACACTAATTCAGAAAGGAGCCGTAACATGAGTGAGCAAATCCATTGAGACCAACACAGGGAAAAGGGTGGGCTTCCGTGAAGGTAAGAGGAAATTAAAACGGAGTTCCAAGATTAAGAGGCTCGCTCTGATCAAATGGAGACCCGGCTCATCCAGGACAATAAATGTTCTATAGTTGTGTGTCCTTAACGTCAAGGATGCGTTCTGAGAAATGAGTCCTTAAGCGATTCCATCCCTGTGCGAACATCACAGAGTGCATTGAAAGGGAAACAAAATTTGCCACCCCAAAATGTGTCTGTTTAACATGAGGATTATTTTATGCTGATTATTTTTAAGAAACAAAAGTTTTAGAAAATTTTTCCTGTTACCTCCCCCTTATCTGCCTAAAAGAATTCGGATGAAAAAATCTGTCTCAGGAAGCAAGCTATCTCCTTAACATAACATGAACCAGGTGATAGACAGGGAGGAATCTAGAAAAGCCTGTTTGTTGGGCTCCCCTCTGTGTTCTTCTGTGTCTGTGCAGCCAAACAAACACTTGTTTTCCATATATTTGCTCCTTTGCGCCTACATGTGAATTGCCTTCCTTCCCATTGAAGCCCTTGACTCTCCCCACCCCCAACATCTTCTTCCGTCTTTAACTGAGAATGGCATTTAAGGTGAGGGCTTTGACCATTTTTTGGCAAGTTACTTGATTTTCCTGGGTTTCTCCCAGGTATACATGTTATTAAACTTTTGTTTGTTTTTCTCTTGTTAATCCGTCTCATGTTAATTTAATTCTTATACCGGCCTGAAGAACCTAGAAGGGTAGAGGAAAATTTCTTCCTCCTCTGCAGCACTTACACAGACCTGGATGGTACAGCCCACCACACACCTAGGCTATATGGCACGAATCCTATGGGACGACTGTCGTCTAAGTGGTACAAGACTGTATTTAGGTTAGACCCCACTCCTCCAACACCCCCAAGCATGGGGAATGTTGTGACCCTTTTGGCTCTGAAGGAGACGTGGCTCCAATACCAGGTCTAGAGAAGTGGTTAATCTTTCTGGCTGTTGCTGTAGAGAAGCTGTAGGGGTGGGCCCCTCACTTCGCCAGAATAGAAAATGGCAACCCTGGCTACTTGTCTGGAAGGAAGGAAGGAAAAAGAGAGGGAGGGAGGAAGGAAGCAAAGAGAAAGAGAGAAAGAACAGAGAGAGAGAGAGACGGAGGGAAGGAAAAAAAGAAAGAAAATAACTTAAATATATAAAATTTGGAACCTCTAAATCCAGGTTTTGTGAAATTAGGATTCCAGTTATACATGGAAAGTATTAAAAATACTCCCCACTCTCCCCTTAATCTCTTATCCTTGTTCCTTTTACTCACTAATGTGTTTGCATTGTTCCCTGGGGTCTTCTGAGGAACTGAAAGGGATTATCAACTGATCACTGCTTATTTGCAAAGCTGATTTCAATTTCTCGCCTTTTTGGATAAGGGAGAAAAGGGAGAGAGAAGATGCCTTGTTATAAATAACGCATGACCATTTCAAACTTTCTAAGATTTCCAGTAGACCCATGCTTCTTAACCCCCAGGGGACATCTGGCAATGTCTGGAAACAATTTTGTTCTTATAAGTGAGGGGAAGCTACTGGCATTGAGTGGGTAGAGGCCAGGGAGGCTGCTATACCTGCTCGATGCCTGGGACAGCCCTACAACGAGAATTCCCCAGTCCGAAGTGAAACAGTGCTGAAGCTGTGAGACTCTGCAACAGACAGAATGGATATACATCTATCGAAGACAGAAATATAGGCAGAGTTTGGTGGCAGGCCATGTTAAGAATTAGCTGTTATGTTGAAGTATTTATAGGCAATTTTGTAGGATGTCTGAGATTTTCTTTAAAATATTCTAACAACAACAACAAAAATAGTTGGGAGAAAGTGATAAACATGAACAGATTTGAAGAAAATGGATAATTATTGAGGCTGGTGATGGGCACATGGGGGTTCGTTGTCCTATTCTCTCCACTTTTCCGTATGTTGGAAATTTTCTGGGATAAAAAGATAAAATAAAATTGTGTATTTAGTTTGCAATGCAGTTACATGGATGCAGCCCATGCCTGGCCAGTCACTGCATTTTCCACCAATCAAAACTTGGGGACCAACAGCAGACAGTGAGGCAGGCCCGCGGGGAGGGGGGGCAGGTAAATGCTGACAGGGCATGAGAGGGTGGTGGCTCTGAATCCTGGCTGCATGTTAGGATCCCCTGAGGAGCCTATAAAAATACGGATAGCTAGGTCTACCCCAGAACAAGTGCGTCAGAACCTTCCAAAGCAGCCACGCAGAGTTTGCGCTGCTAAAGCTTCGCCAGTGAGTTTATGAGGATTAAGGACCATGATGGAAGGGATGCCAGGAAGGCTTCCCATTTCCAAAAATCACTCTTTGACCAATCTGAGGGGCTCTGGATTTCACCTCTAACAATTAGTGTCTTGGGGTTTTATTAAGGCTTCTGGTTTTCCGGGATAACCCAGATAAACACACTGAGGAGAGGTGGCAGCATAGGCTGGGTTCCTTTTGGTGAAGGAAATGAGAGATGGAGAGAAACAGACTGAGAGAAATGAGAGAGAGATGGAGACAGGGAGACAGACAAAAGTCCTGAGCATGAGCCACTTGCCTAAAATGGATAGAATGAAGAGAGATACAGCAGTGAGGTCCTGATCACCAGCAGGACCATGAAAACACTACCGGGAGAGGCTGGAGGTACCGATTGTGGTGGAACACCCACCCAACTGTTCATTTATTCAGCACATAAATTTTGGAGGTCTACTTGGCACTAGAAAACATATTAACTTCTATAGTGGGAGAAGAATAGAATTGTATCTAAATACCTAAGTAAGTATGTATGTATATACAATTAATATACAATTAAATTTAACACAAGACATAGTATGCAATGAGAGGTATAAACAAAAGGTATAAAGAAAAGAAAAGCCAATTCCAGCTTCCAACCAAACACACAATTAATGAATGGATTCCAGAAACCCAACGAAATATCCCTGAAGTTCCTTGGCATAATAATAACTCAATAATATTGGAGAATAGACTACATTATTTTCCACTTTGTTGAAAATGCATACGGTTGAAGACACCAGGCGTATTAATGCTTCTATCAAGAGGAAGTTGCATATTTCTTACTGTGGAGTCATATATTACCTTACAGGATGCTGGAACCCAAAGGCCCCCTTTGATCCAGAAGTTTGTTGGTCACCCCCAGACTCAGGCTGTAAAGACAGACACATACGAACACAGAGACAGTTAAGGAGCCTCTAAAGCAGCATCCCGGGGTTTTCAAAAATCAGGAGGAAGTAGTCCGCCCTTGTCGGTATGAGGACGGATTTTAGCAGTATTTGATAAGCCCTCTTCCTGTTTCTGTTGTCGGCACTGTGAGGGATTCAAAGGTGGAAGGATGGGTCCAGCCCAGTCCTTAGTTCAGACACTTTAAGCCTAATGGGGAGAGACACATGTGGGCAGCTAACTGCACTACAGAGCATGGTACAGGAAGATGCTAATGATCCTACGTGGGCAGGAGGATCGGGAAAGGGCTCACAGAGGGCCTGGCAGAGGCATCAGCGGCACTTGGGAGAGCAAACTGGACACCATTCCTGGAGGAGGTGAGCATCAAATTCTGAAAGGCGGGAAAACAGGGCGCACAGGTGGGGAAGTGGGGGGAGCCCAGGGTGGAATGAACGAGAGGCTGCGTTGGTCAAAGGGCTCCCTTGGGAAGCTGATTCTCGATTACAGACTATTTAACTCTTTAGATGGCCACTAGTAAGTCTAGGCTTCATTCTGGAGACAGACACCAAGACCGCTACTGATTGTTGAGCTGGGAGTTCAACAGTCAGGTCTGTATTTTAAAGATAACCATGGCCGTGGGAGCAGCACAAAGCTTGGAGGCGCCTGGCAAGAGGTGATAAAGATTTGAACTCAAGTAACAGCAACCAGGGAGGGAAGGAAAGACAGATTCCGAGGACACTTCAGTAGCCTCCAAAGGCCCAAGACGACCTGAAGATCAAGAGTGGAGAGGAGGGCCCCAAACAGCCAAAGCAATCTTGAGAAAGAAGAACAAAGCTAGAGGCATCACACTTCCTGATTTCAAACTAAATTACAGAGCTATAATAATCCAAACTGTATGGTATTGGCATAAATACAGACACATAGATCCATGGAACAGAACAGAGCTCAGAAATAAACCCATGCATATATGGTCAACTGATTTACAATGAAGGAGCCAAGAATATCAAATGGGGAAAGGATAGTGTCTTCAATAAGTGATGTTAGGAAAACTGAACAGATGCAAAAGAATGAAACTGGACCTCAGTCTTACACCACACACCAAAATCAACTCAGACCGGATTAAAGGCTTGAACATAAGACCCGAAACCATAAAAGTCCTAGGAGAAAACACAGGCAGTAAGCTCTTAACATCAGTCTTGGCAATGAATTTTCGGATTTGACATCACGAGCAAAGGCAACAAAAGCAAAGATAAACAAGTGGGACTACATCAAACTACAAATCTTCTGTACAGCAAGGGAAATCATCCAAAGAAAAAAAAAGAAGAGAGAGGCCGGCCTGGTAGCACAGTGGTTAAGTTCGCACGTTCTGCTTCTCAGCGGCCCGGGGTTCACCGGTTTGGATCCCGGGTGCGGACATGGCACCACTTGACGAGGCATGCTGTAGTAGGCGTCCCACATATAAAGTAGAGGAAGATGGGCATGGATGTTAGCTCAGGGCCAGTCGTCCTCAGCAAAAAGAGGAGGATTGGCAGTAGTTAGCTCAGGGCCAGTCGTCCTCAGCAAAAAGAGGAGGAGTGGCAGTAGTTAGCTCAGGGCTAATTAATCTTCCTCAAAAAAAAAAAAGAGAGAGAGAGGGAAGCTAGTCTGAGCACCAGGAAACTAAGGATGATATTGATGGGTGGAGACAAGACACAAGCAGAGAGAGAGCCAGGCTTGTCCCTGCTAACTCTGACCTTGGTGAGCAAGCCTTACATTTTAGCAGCCATATTTTTATAATACCCTGTGGGGGACTAAGGCAGTTCAAAGGAGGCTCTTCGGAACAAAATGTTTTCCACGATGAAGCTCACTCTGCAGGGGCTCCAGGTTTCGCGTCTGTGTTAGCTCTGTTTGTAACCATAAAATACCGCTAATTGCTCAGGCCCAGCCTACCACTGTAAGCAATCCTGTGCTGCCAGAGGGGATCTCACTCCCTATGAGCGGGCAGGATCTAAAGCGACAATGCAAACTTTGGAGGACACCAAAAGGCAGTGTTCGGTGGTACAGAGAAACAGCTTCCTTAAAGCGATTAATTCTAACCAGACTCTGTGAAACATACAGCACACCTTTATACACTTTTAAAACGTTACCCCACAAACATACACAAACTTTAAGAACTTTACACCACAGATATCCTCTTATTAAAGATCCTTTTCTGAGACCGGAAATGTCTAAAGATTCACAGTTTGATAATTCAAAAGGAAGAAAAATGTATACAAATCAAGCACTGTGTTTAAGGGGTGTGTGTGCAATTTTTTAAGAGCGAGAGAACAGAAACAAGCAAAGACTTTCTGAGGCTCTCGCCTTCTCCTCACTGTGCACGCCTCTGACGTCACTAAAGCCAAGACGTGGGAAGCCTGGAAGATGGGAGGACGGAGGGGCGCAGAACACATTCCCTGACATCTCCTTCCAGGAAATCGCCTCCCTCCCAGGGCCGGCAAGGGGCCAGGAGGGAAGTGGAACAGAGGTCAACAAAGGTTTGGGCTGTCGTTCATTTTTCCCAGGCAGCAGAGGGAGACAGCTCCCAAGGAGGGGTAGGGGCACCAAATGGAGGAGTGACTCCGCTGCTCAGGACACAGGGCCTTGAGCCCTTCCGTCGAATTTAGACTTTATTCTAATTTTTCTCTTCCTGCCGGCAGTCCTTGTACAGGTCATTAGTCAGCAGCCCCACCTCATCCCCTTCCACTCTCCGCCAAAGACATTTCTCGGGAAATAGTCTACAGGGCTCCGGAGCCGAGGAATTGTCCTGCTTTGGCGGGAGAGGGCGCTGTTGAGCAAGAAGCGGTCCCTCCCCGCGCTGCGCTGCGCTCCCCGGGCTGGGGCTCCCGGGGACCGTGCGCGGCACGCGGGGGCAGCAGTGGCCGGCCGCGGACCTCTCCGCCCCGCCACCTGGGCTCTGCGAAGTGCTGGCCCGGGGGGAGCGGGGCAGCGAGCTCGCCAGCTCTGCAGCCCCCACGAAACACGCGCCCTCCCTCCTAAAAAAATCCGCCGACACATCTGCTTCTTCCGGTGTGCGGTGCTGACAACCGACTAGAACATTTTTCTGCAAGCATTCCATTTTTCTCACAAATGGCCTTCTCTTCATAACAGGAAAAAAACACTTGTCTTACATTAGGAAGGATGCTATAGTATTTTTATTCTTGCAAACAACTGATAGGCTTTACATACATTTCATTTAAAAGAAAATTGGATAATTGTAAACTTCTATATACTCTCTCTCCCAAGCACCTTTTAAATCTTAGGTTTGAGAACTAAATTCAAATGCAAAAGAAGGAATTATTTTCCATTACTTAGATATTGCACGTAAGAATAACGTGGGCTAAAAAATCGTATCCTTAGTTAATTCGATATAGATTTTATTTGCTTCACTTTTAAAGTAAAAAATAGTCACTGAATTAAAACTCCCATTAATCAAACTAATTGAATAAAGTAGTCTAAGTACAAAAATACGATGAAGGTCTGCTTTCCTGCACCTGGGTTTCTTATCACATTACAAATAAGTGCGCCCTAAACCGTTTGCCACAGTGTTATGTAAATTAAACACACAGTCCTTCGCAGCCTGATTAACCTCAGCATTTTAAAAGTCATCAATTTACATTTTAAAATAAACAAAGGAAAGGTAAATTCTCTGAAAGCAAGTCTTGACTTCAGTAAGTATAAAGCAATGAGGCGACCAATGCAGGGGACAAAAGAATAGTGGTGGCGATTAATCTTCACCCACAAAGCCGTTGGCTGGAGTGTATTTGCTCAGACAACATGAGTTACCCCAGGAGTGCTTGCCGACAGGGCTGAAAGTGCTTCAGAAAGGGCCAGACGGCGGGTGGGGGCTTTTATCCACACCTTCTGGGCACTCCAGACGGGGCTCTGCCCATATTTGCACGGTGGCACCAGCCCAGCGCTAATGGTGCACTCAGCTTTTCTCTAGCTAATGGTGCACTCGGCTTTTCTCTAAGGCGGGGGCAAGAGAGACAGCCTTCTCCCCTCCTCCCTCTTATTGTTGGTTTGCAGGAAAAAAACACAACATGGAAGAAATCTCTTATAATGCCCGTGAAACAGCTCTGCCAGAGTGGCTTTGCTTCTCAAGGAAGGAAAAACAAGCAGGAACTGAATCCACACGTGACTCAGGTCTGAACACCTCGCCCACCTACACTCCTGCTCCCAGAGCTGGAGGCAGTTCTGCATTGGATGACCAAGGGAGGGACAGGCCAAGGAGGCCTTTCACGGTCCCTTTGTTTTAGAGATTGTAGCGCTTTCTACCTTAACTGTTGACACCTACAACGCCCACCTTAACCTTACCGGGTTTCCAGTTCCGGCTGGTTCAGCATCTTGGGGCGACCGGATCCAAGGTCTCCATGGTGTAGGGCTGGAATGGCAGGGATCAAGAAGGAACCTCAGCATTTTCTGCTGTCTTTTAAAATTATATGATAAGAGTTATCATTCTTATCATTTCTAATGTCTGCCAGAGAAAGTCACTAGACATCCCAGAATGTCTTCTCAAGTTCTCAGTCTGTGGAAAACCCGGTACCATCTGTGTTTAAATCCTCTTGCCACATTCCCAGTTCTCTGCCCTCTCTGGGCTTTGAGAAGTCCCGCATCTGATACAATGATCAGGGAAGACATTAGTTGAGGGATTTCTCTCCCAGCCTGGCTGGATCCTTCCATTCAGATTCCCCACTGTAGCTGGCTACTTTGTCGCTCACTCATTTCAACCGCACCACCTGGGTTATTGAAGGATCTTGACTCTACAGAGAGGTTTCTAGAGCTCTAAGATGCCAAAAGGGGGAATCCATTTCTCCTCTCTGGCTGCCTGGCCACCCAGCCCCTTCCACGCCTCCCCGGCTAAATTGATTATAACTTGACTACCTCATAAAGTGCTGGTGCCGGGGGCAGTGAATGCTGAGCCCCAAGCACACGGCACACAAAGACTGTCACTAAAAGTGTGACAGTCAGACTGAGGAGATCCCCCTGCAAGGCTCGCTGAAGGGCCCCGACACTTCAACGTGCCCAGCCGGGTGAATTTCAGATCTATAAACGAAAGGCTTGGCCCACTTCCTTGGCCGCCACCTCCTGGGCCTCCGCACTTCAGAACCGTGCGTTGGACCGAGCGGACTCTGCGTCCCTGTCTCCGGCTAGGGAACTTGCCCCAAGTCGCCTTCGGGCTCTGGGGCTCGGCGGCGCCGCCGCGTCCGGCTCTGCGCTCCCCGCACCGCGCGCCTCTCGACGCATCCAGCGGGGCCACGGGGACACCCTCACCTCTCGGGCCCGCGCGGCGGCGGTGGACCCCTGGGACCGTCCCCGGGGCAGTGACAGACGCGCCTCCGCGCCTCCCGGGCTCCGGCCGCCGCCTCGGGTCTCATGGTGCCCGCGGAGCCCGCGCCCCTCCAGCGGTGCCAGCGACTCGGCTGCGCCTTTAACCTCTGGGCGAGGGCGCTCACCTACCAGTGCGCTCGGCGCCAGGTTTAAAAACGGGGGCGGGGCGGGGAGGGGACACGGGAAACCCGGGAGGAGGTGGGGAGGGCACAGGAGAAGCTCCGGGAGGGGACAGGGGGAGGCGGAGAGGAGGAGGGGACAAGAAAATCTCCAGGAGGGAGCGCCGCGGCGGGGTGGGAGGGCGATGTCTAGAAGGGGACTTGGGAAGCCCGGGACAAGGGTGTGAAGGGGACAAAGGAAACCCTGGGAGGGTCTCCGGGGCGGCGGCGAGGAAGCTCTGGAAGTGGACGGCGGGAAGTGACACGGGAAGCCCGGGGAGGGCGCACGGGTGGGGGCGGGGGCCGTGGGCGTTTCCGCAGGG
Organism: Equus quagga; assembly: GCF_021613505.1. Taxonomy (NCBI): domain Eukaryota; kingdom Metazoa; phylum Chordata; class Mammalia; order Perissodactyla; family Equidae; genus Equus; species Equus quagga. The sequence goes on from NW_025802777.1 coordinate 6,499,510, forward strand.
CGCGCTCCCTCTGGGTGAGGGGCGACGGGACGCTGGCCAAGGGGCCGCCTCCGCCACGTGCGGGAGGGGAGAGGTCCCTGGCTTCTTCTCGCCCCTGTGGGGGTCTCCCGCTGCCCTCGGGGCTAGGGTTCCCGCGTGAGCATCTAGGTCCCGAGATTTCCGGAGACTCTCATGTCCACCTCTTTAGGGCGACCGCGGGTTTTGGGGGGCGGCTACAGAAGCCTCCGGCTCCGCGTGGGCCCTCCCTGCCTTGGGGGCCGGACAGCCAAGGGGAGAAAAGGCAGAAAAAGAAAGAAAAAAAAAGATTGGCAATAGCTGTTAGCTCTGGTGTCAATCTTTCTTTTTTTGATTCTATTTTTCTTTTTCTCCCCAAAACCCCCCGGTACATAATTGTGTATTTTTAGTTGTGGGTCCTTCTAGTTGTGGCACGTGGGACGCTGCCCCAGCATGGCTTGATGAGTGGTGCCATGTCCACACCCAGGATTCGAACTGGCGAAACCCTGGGCCTCTGAAGTGCAGCATGGGAACTTAACCACTTGGCCACCGGGCACCCTGGTGCCAATCTTTTTTTTTTTTTTTTCAACAGGTTTACCTCCAGCAGATGGGTGGGGTAGTGGTTAAGTTCCTAGCCCCAGTTTGGGGTGTGTTGGCTGGTTTGGATTCCGGATGTGGACCTAGCTAGCACCTTTTGTCAAACCATGCTGTGGTGGCGTCCCACATACAAAATAAAGTAAGATGGGCACAGATGTTAGCTCAGGGCAAATCTTCCTCAGGAAAAAAAAAAAGTTCACCTCTTGGTCCAGTAATTCTAGTTCCAGGCCTATACCTAAGATATATTTTGAAATGGGAATGAAGATATCTTTAATCACAGAGAGATGTTCATTATAGTGTTATTTATAATGTTGAAAAATATGGCAATGATTAAATAAATGATGGTGGAATATCATGCAGCTGATAGAAATGTTTACTGAGTTTTGAACAGCATGTGAAAACAGTTATGATATAAAGTTAAAAGGGCAAAATTGTATGAGTAGGATCCAACCTGTACACAGAGGCTGCAGACGACAAAACAGAAATGGCCACTGAGTACTAGGATTACTAAGGATTTAAAACATTTTTAAAATGTTTCCTAAATTTTCAGCGATGAGCATATATTACCTTTTTAAAAATTGTGGTCAAAAAAAAAAATTAGGGGCCAGCCCGGTGGCGCAGCAGTTAAGTGCACATGTTCCGCTTCTCAGTGGCCCAGGGTTCGCCGGTTCGGATCCCAGGTGCAGACATGGCACCACTTGGCAAAAGCCATGCTGTGGTAGGCATCCCACACACGTATAAAGTAGAGGAAGATGGGCGCAGATGTTAGCTCAGGGCCAGTCTTCTCCAGCAAAAAGAGGAGGATTGGCAGCTGTTAGCTCAGGGCTAATCTTCCTCAAAAAAAAAAAAATTAAAAAAAAGAAAAGAAAAATTTGTGGTAGGGGCTGGCCTGATGTTGCAGCGGTTGAGTTCGCACATTCCAGATTGGTGGCCCGGGGTTCGCCGGGTCAGATCCCTGGTGCACACCTACGCACCACTTGTCAGGCCATGCTGTGGTCAGTTTCCCACATATAAAGCAGAGGAAGATGGGCATGAATGTTAACTCAGGGCCAGTCTTCCTCAGCAAAAAGAGCAAGATTGGCAGCATATGTTAGCTCAGGGCCAGTCTTCCTCAATAATAATAATAAAAAAGAATAAAGTCATTCATTAAAAAAAATTGTGGTAAAATATACATAACATACTATGTACCATTTAAACTATTTTCAAATACAATTCGGTGGCATTAAGTACACTCACATTCTTGTGCAGCCGTCATCACCATCCATTGCCACTACTTTTCTATCATCCAGAGCTGAAACTCTGTATCCATGAAACACTGACTCCCCATTCCCCAGTCCCCCACCCCTCAAACCACCATTCTACCTTCTGTCTCTATTGATTCGACTAGTCTAGGCACCTCATATAATTGGAATGATTTTGTTACCAAACCAAAGTGGGTCCACTTCCTGACGAGTTGAAATCAAAGCCTTCCCTGAAAGTAGTTGTCACACAAAGTAAGATTTATCTGCAGCAAATAAGGAGCCCACAGGGAAATATTTCCAAAGCGGTGGCTCTCTGAGCAGGGGCCTTTTGTTTCAGATGGGGAATGAATACTCAAAAGGGAAGTTTCGTCATCACATGTAGAGGTGGTATTCGTTTGTGCAGGCTCAGTTGGGAAATGTGCTTCCACATACATCGCATGTTATGGTAATAAGGCCTAAGTTTCTCCCGGGGCAGAGATCTTAACATTAACATGAAGCAAAGGTCATCTCTTGGGCACTTTGCTGCCAGTCTGCACAGATGTTGCTCTTGTGGTGGCGTTTGGACCCGTTCAGGGTGGTTGGTAATTGCATCTCTTAACATAATTAAACAAGAATTTGGGGAAAAAAAAAACCTTCTGAAACCTCCTTTGAGTTCCTTGGGGCAATTGATTGGTGATGATTTGTCCTTTTATGGAGCATGTATATATATATGTATTTTTTTTTAATTGGCCCTGAGCTAACATCTGTTGCCAATCTTTTTTTTCCTTCTTCTTCTCCCCAAAGCCCCCCAGCACATAGTTGTATATTCTAGTTGTGGGCCCTTCTAGTTCTGCCATATAGGATGGCACCTCAGCATGTCCTGATGAGTGGTGCTGGGTCTGCACCCAGGATCCCAACCAACAAAACCCTGGGCCACCAAAGCAGAGCATGAGAACGTAACCACTCAGCCGCGGGGCCGCTTCCAATGGAGCATATATTAATTTTATGTTATCCATTTAATCGACCCCAACTCTGCTGATAGGCATTATCTTCATTTTATAAATTAAGAAACTGGGCTTCAGGGAGGTTAAGTAATTGGTGTAAAGTCACCGTCTGGTTGAGAGCCAGGACTCATGCTCATGAGTGGTACACGGGCTTTGGAAAGTGAAAGCTACAAAAAATAAATTTAAAGGGTGAAAGGACCCAACACAACACGTACTCAAGGTAGACACTCAGTTTTGTCTTTGTTTGTTTTTCCTTCTGCCAAGCACTTGTAAGACCACGTGGCCAAAGCTGGGACGGGCTGGCCTGGTGGCGTAGCAGTTAAGTTCGCA